>NC_142935.1:89548942-89553942 GCF_046866305.1 Octopus bimaculoides
AAAACTATTTTTAATAAATCATAAAAATATCAATTAAATTATGGCTGGGAGATAACTGTTTACTCAGAGTGTCCACCTACACATTTTACCACGGCCTCTAGACAGCTCCGAAACACGTCGCATGTGTTCTTCACTGTCTCACTTGATCTTGGCCACTGTCTCTGCCTTACTTGTTGCCGAAAGAGCAGTTGGTGTCTTTTTCAACCGGCCACCACACATAGTAATCAATGAATTACAGTTGGGGTGGGGATTAAGAGGCTAGAAAATAGGGTTGGTGCATTCTTAGAAATTTTCTAGCAAACACTTCTAACTCTTTCCGGTACGGCAAAGAGCCGAATCCTACTGCCACACATATGGCCCGTCTAGCAGCAATTCTTTCCAGCCAGGTATTGACCACAGTCTCCAGCAGTATCACATAGCCATCAGAATTAAACCTAAGGCTCTATTCAAAGATGTGGACTAGCATGATATCACCCTCACTGGAAACACACCCAGAATGAAAAAGAGAGGCAAACCGCAGGCCTACAGCGATCGTGACCACTAGATGGTAACTGTCTAGTAAAGTCGATAATATAGAGTGCTGAATTAGAAACAAACTGCAGAGATGATCCTAAAATATATATTGGGTCAACTGATCTAACACTTAAAAATCGATTTTATAAGCATAAACATTCATTTGTCAGTTCTGATAAAAATAAGAAAGAAAAAAAAAAAACGCTTCGGGATTTGTGTATGTCTGAAAACATTCTGAAAGAACTTTCAACCCTTGAAGTCTGGCCCCTACTTTGAATCATTAAGGTGACTTTGTGATGATTTATGCAGCCATATCAGAGAATTATTTCGGTTCTTTAGTTGTTCCAGAAGGCAGAGTTAACAGTAAGGTGTTTCCATTATTTTGTCCAGCCCCTGTATACGCGTGTATGGATATATATATGTGTGTATATGTGCGTGTATATGTGAGTGTTTATGTATATGTGTATGTACATACATATGTACACATCCATATATATATATTCAAATAAAGGTTACAAACCTCATTAAGGGGTAGCAAAATCCTATGAAAGTACTGGTTAGTTACCCTTACGAAGAATGTTGAATATTGCAGTTAATATTCAACTGCAAGGTAACTATATAAACCGCGGTTTATATATATTTATTTATTATAATAAGATAAGAAAACATAGAGATAATTAATAAATTTAAAAATTATTATTTATTAATTAAAAAAGATTACGAAATCTCTTACAGCTGTTTCAAAAAATTAAGTTACAAAAGTAAAAATTATTTGAAAGTCGAATCTCGTCAGAGGTAGTTTAAGATATGCAAAATAGGTGTTCAATTCCTGCATAGTGAGTAAACGGCTGCAAACCAAAGGTTCATGACTGATCATAATATTAATTAATACATAAATAACAAAAAGAAAAAAAAGAGGAGTTACATTATAACTTTCATAAGCTTACATCAGTTTCTGCTGCGAGGAACTGTGGATTCAACGCTCAGCATAGCTTCGTTAGAGGCATAACGTAAAGTCTTTATTGAAGAAAGTGTTCAACTTGTACTTGTATATTTTATATTATCGTTTTACATTTATTTCCACCCGGCGCTGGCATGGTTGTGTGGTTAGAAGTTAGCTTCCCAACAACATAGTTTTGAGTTCAATCCCAATGCATAGCACCATGTGCACGTGTCTTCTACTAACGCCTCAGACCGACCAAAGTCCCATGAAGGGATTTGGTAGGCGGAAATTGAGAGAATCCAGTTTACATAATATATATATATGTATATGTATATGTATGTATTCGAATATCGGAGGTAGAGTAATATGCCTTATTACTGTTAAGGCTGCAAAAACATTACAAAAGTATTACAAAAGTCTGCTACTCGGAGTTTCACGTTCTCGTTCGTCGGACAGTTTAGCTTCTCAATCTAAACTGCCCGAAGAACGGGAATATGAAACTCTGAGTAGCAGTGATTTGTGATATTTTTGTGATGCCTTTTGTTTTTGCAGCTGAAATAATAATAATAGTACACACACACACACACACACACACACACACACACACACACACACACACACGTGTGTGTATCTTTATGTTTGCATCTGTCCACACACTGATTGACAACCGGTGTTCGTTTGAATACGTCCCCGTAACCTAGTGGTCCGCAAAAGTGACCGATAGAATAAATTCCAAACGTTTAGAAAATGTACTGAGTTCGATATGTTCGCTTAAGCATTTCAGAGCGGTGCCCCAACATGGCTGCAGTTCAATGACTGAAATAAGTAAAAGATAAATGCTATTTCCGAAGCAACACGGTTTTGCAAACATTCGTAATAAGGTCAATTGATTTTCTTTCTTTTTATTCTTATTTGAAAGCTGTTTTAAAAGATATTCCCCACGAAACGCACCGTTTGAAGAATTAATCCGGCTGAAATATTGCTTTCACAAAACCTTTTTTTATGATGTATTTTAAAATGTTTGTAGACAAGCTTTACTATACACACACACACACACACGTGTGTGTGTGTGTGTGTGCATATTTCTATATATGTGTGTGTGTGTGTATATATATATATATATATATATATATATATATATATATATGTGTGTGTGTGTGTGTATATATATACAGTTGTTGAGACTTCGGAAGAAGAATATGTCAGGCCTGGCCGGGGAAGCAAACGTGTCGAACAACCTTTTAAATGTATTTGAATTGTAAAATACATTTTGAAGTTTATGAGACAAAATAAAACAAGAAATCAACATAGAATCATGACTTCTACAGGAGTGTGATATTTTTCTATCTTCCTCTGTGTGCGTGTCCATCGTTGCTTGATACCTTTAACTCTTTACCACAACATGGACCTGTCGTCTGGTGTGCTTAGATGAACTTGAGTACTCAGCTAGATACCCGGAGGTGGCATTATAAACAGATTTTGCACTCGTCAGATCCAAAACTTGAACATCAAATCGCAGCGTCGAGAAGGTCCAGCACGCAGACGACAGTCCAATCCCAACCTCCTCCGTTGCCGACCTCCATCGTTGTTCGACTCTTGTATCCGAAACCTACTATTGCTTTGGAATGAAAGTGAATGCGGACAAAACAAAGATATTTGTGCAGGCCGTTCCGGGACCAGAAATACTAGAAATTAACATAGGGGGCACACCTCTAGAAGTTGTCAACGACTTTCAGTACCTCGGCAGCAATCTCTCACAATCCGGAACATACGAAAAAGACATCAACTACCGCTTTAACTCCGCTCATTGGGCTTTCGGAGGACTCAGCAAGTGCGTATTCAACAACCACGGGCTTTCCTTCAGAATAAAACTCAGGGTGTTCCGCGCCGTTGTCATCTCCATTCTACACTTGCGAGACATAGATCCTGTATTGAAAAGACCTGAAAAAGCTTAAGCGTTTCCCGCAAGCTAAGCACCAGCACATACTCAACATCAAATGGCAAGACTGACGCACCGCGAGGTCCTCAATTGGTCAGAAATGCCAAGCATCGAAGCTGCCAACCTCAAGTATCGTCCCGTGTGGTCAGAACATGTCATCCGAATGGCCCCTTCAAGACTCCCGCGGACCAGCGAGCTCGTCAACGGCAAACGACATCAAGGAGCCCCAAAACACAAATTCAAAGACAAACCGAAGTCTCCTCTCCTTGAAGCCGGAATCAGCCCTAACACCTGAGAAATAGAATCCGCCGAGCGTCCATTCTGGCGAAGACAATTCATTGCGGTTATTTCACTTTCGAAAAGAGGAGAAAGACCGAGGAAGAAATAAAAGGAAGGGGCAACGCAAAGCCCAGCAACGACAGCCAAGACCAACACCACATCCTGCTTTGTATTCAATAACCGAGACTGTTCCATTTCCGACTTGAACTTCTAAGTTATGTCAGGTTTAAGTATCATGGTGCCACCGGATGAACCAAACGAGTGGTGCCGCCGCCGCCGCTGAGGAGGATGATGATATAAATATGTTTGCTTCCCAACCACATGGTTCTGGATTCAGTCCCACTTTGGGCATCTTGGACAAGTGTCTTCTGCAATAGGCTCGGACGACCAAATCCTTGAGTGGATTTGGCTGACGGAAACTGAAAGAAGCCCCGTCGTGTGTGTATATACATACATACATACATACATACATACATATATATATATATATATATATATATACATATTTGTTTTGCAAGATTTTTTATGTGAAATCGTGTGTTGAAACAGATGTTGTTGTACTTGGGGATGGTCATATTGCCAGTTTAGCCAATAAAAACACACGCACTGTATATTTGGTGTTAATTTTTTTTTTTTTTTCAGCTTTATATTACATTAATCTTAATCTTAATCTTATTTCGGCCAGAGTTCTTTCGTCACACTTCTGTGACCTCATCAGTGGTCCTTTGTTTCCTTCTTTCTTATGTGTGTCTCACCTTGCTAACTATCAGCCATTTTGTATTTTGTATTCCTATTGTATGTGTCTACGCATGCGTGTCCTTCAATGTGTCTGTGTCTTTTGTAAGTGCATGTGTGTATGGGGAGTGTCTGTATCACCTATATTCTCTGTTAATACGTGTTCATTTGTATTAGTTTTTATTTATTTATATGTTCATGTGTGTGTGTGTGTGTGTGTGTGTGTGTGTGTTTTTTTTTTTTTTTTTTTTTTTTTAATGTGTTTAATTAAATTTTGTTAACGTATGTAGTATTTAATTCCATTTGTTTATCTATGTATTGTATTATACTTTGTTCCTATTATTGTTTTATGGGTAACATGTTGTCACATGCTGTGGTTTGTTAGTGGCGTATGTTAGTGTTCCATTCTAGTTTCCTATTCAGGCTAGGTTTCCCTTCTATTATGTGTGTAGCTTCAGTAATTTGTCTAAGTGCTGCATCACTGCTATGTGTAGATAAGATTTTAATTTCTATGTTGTTGATTGAGCCTCTATGTTCTTGCTCAGCGTGCTGGTACAGAACTGATGAGTTCTTCCCTTCCTTAAGTTCCCT
>NC_142935.1:89911643-89916643 GCF_046866305.1 Octopus bimaculoides
GGACAAGAAATACAGAAATGAAACTGATTGATAACATACATACATACATACTCTCTCTCTTTACTCTTTTACTTGTTTCAGTCATTTGACTGTGGCCATGCTGGAGCACCGCCTTTAGTCGAGCAAATCGACCCCAGGACTTATTCTTTGTAAGCCTAGTACTTATTCTATCGGCCTCTTTTTGCCGAACCGCTAAGTTACGGGGACGTAAACACACCACCATCGGTTGTCAAGCGATGTTGGGGGGACAAACACAGACACACAAACATATACACACACATATATATACATATATACGACGGGCTTCTTTCAGTTTCCGTCTACCAAATCCACTCACAAGGCTTTGGTCGGCCCGAGGCTATAGTAGAAGACACTTGCCCAAGGTGCCACACATGCACTTTCAGGTAGCAGCCCAGCTATTTCTACACCCCCAGCACATACATACATGCATGCACATATACACACGAACACATACATATATACTACATGCATACATCCACTTTTTCAGGTAACATTGAAATACGGGCCTGTTAGAAATAACATCATGCTCTAATCTTTAACACATTCTATTGTGGTTTGCCCAGCATGACGTTCCATATTTTGCCGTTGTTTTGTTAGTTACTGTTTTCTCTTAGTATTTTCTCTTTGCATTCAGTAGATTATAGTGTTCTATATATATTTTTCTACAACAGCTGTACAACCCTCTCGTGCGTAGGTTATTTTCTCGCATTTTAAGTGGCTTCTCCGCTAGGTCAATTGATATGTCAAAGTCTAGCTTCCTCATTCTACATCAGTCAATGGCCATACATTCTTTATTGCTCCAGGTCCAGTTTTGCCAGCGACGTCACTTCACCAAGGCAGTAATAAATACCTTTGCTGTGTGTAAACGCAGCTGTGATTAACAACAAGCTCGCAAGTTCGCATCGCTTTAACTTCCTGTCCTGCCTAAATTTTAGGGTTTCTTGCTTGAACCGTGAAAGAAAGTTCATTTAAGAGAGAGAGAGAGAGAGAGAGAGAGAGAGAGAGAGAGAGAGGGGGGGTGAGAGAGTGAGTGAGAGACAGAGAGAGGAATGGGAGAGCGTGAGAAGAGAAGGAAACAAAAGTCTCACTATATATATATATATATAGTGGCAGCTGATGAAGGGGATGTTTCTATGTGGCCTGCTTGTTTGTTGCACCTTGTTTACCATTTTGTCCATGTTCTTTTGCCACGTCATGTACCCAGTTATGTATCTATATGTACATGTGGATGAAGGTATATACATACATGTACATATATATGCATATACTCATATATTGTTTATATATATATATATATATATATATATATATATATATATAAATAGAGTTATTAATATTTCTATGTCTCTCTAAAGGAGACTACGGCAGCGGTACTGGAAATTAATAGTTATCGCCAAGCCAACATGGCAGTCCCAAAATTAGGACGAAAGCTGCCGTGAATTAGCTCCAAGAAGCCATCGCCTCTAGCTAGCTATGTGACACACGAAACCTGTGTCCTTTATAACCTTCGAACAGGGGAGGTCAGCAGTGTCCTCCTGCTGGCTTGGCATCTGCAGACTAGTTTCAGGGTGTTGCCCCTTGTCAATGCAGAGCAGCCAAGCCATAGCCAGGCGGCGCTGCTGACTATCTGCTCGAAGGTTATTTATCTAATTTCAGTGGAATCTATCCACTGGTTTTCAGAAATAGAGTTATTAATATTTCTATGTCTCTCTAAAGGAGACTACGGCAGCGGTACTGGAAATTAATAGTTATCGCCAAGCCAACATGGCAGTCCCAAAATTAGGACGAAAGCTGCCGTGAATTAGCTCCAAGAAGCCATCGCCTCTAGCTAGCTATGTGACACACGAAACCCGTGTCCTTTATAACCTTCGAACAGGGGAGGTCAGCAGTGTCCCCCTGCTGGCTTGGCATCTGCAGACTAGTTTCAGGGTGTTGCCCCTTGTCAATGCAAAGCAGCCAAGCCATAGCCAGGCGGCGCTGCTGACTATCTGCTCGAAGGTTATTTATCTAATTTCAGTGGAATCTATCCACTGGTTTTCAGAAATAGAGTTATTAATATTTCTATGTCTCTCTAAAGGAGACTACGGCAGCGGTTCTGGAAATTAATAGTTATCGCCAAGCCAACATGGCAGTCCCAAAATTAGGACGAAAGCTGCCGTGAATTAGCTCCAAGAAGCCATCGCCTCTAGCTAGCTATGTGACACACGAAACCTGTGTCCTTTATAACCTTCGAACAGGGGAGGTCAGCAGTGTCCCCCTATATATATATATATATATATACATGCATACTTATGTATGTAGCTGTGTGGTAAGAAGCTTGCTTCCCAACCACATGGTTCCGGGTTCAGTCTCACTGCGTGGCACTTTGGGCAAGTGTCTTCTACTATAGCCTCGGGCCGACCAAAGCCTTGTGAGTGGATTTGGTACACGGAAACTGAAAGAAGCCCACCGTGTATGTATGTATATGTATATATATATATATATATATATATATATATATATATATATATATATATATATATATATATATATATATATATATGAGTGTTTGTGTGTTTGTGCGTGTGTGTGTGTTTGTGTCTGTGTTTGTCTCCCCACCATCGCTTGACATCCGATGTTGGTGTATTTACATCCCCGTAAATTATCGGTTCGGTAAAAGAGACCGATAGAATAAGTACCAGGCTTACAAAGAATAAGTCCAGGTGCTGATTTCTTCGACTACAAGGCGGTGCTCCAGCATGGCCACAGTCAAAATAACTGAAACAAGTAAAGAATAAAAGAATATATATATATAATCCCTTTTTATCTTTTACTTGTTTCAGTCATTAGACTTGCAGGGATCTAGTCTTTCTCATTCGCAAAATGAGCCCCCTTTAATTTTGCGCAGATTGCTTTCAATTTTGGTGTATCGATGCAACTCTGAATTTTGATTACGATCAACCAATTACTTTATCTCGTAAATTAAAGAATCTGATATTATTTGGAATTAAAGTTGGGAAATTTGGGTAATTTTAGCCAATCAACAGACAGCGTGGCATTAGCAGCTTGTTGCCATGACAACCGCATGCTGTGTTGTGGTTCACTGTTGTCTGTGCTGCTGTTGTCAGTATTGATTTTTCACATTTGATTCTTCACACCAAGAGGTTCTTCTCACCTGCGCGTTTTGTTTTAATTTTTCTGTTTGATAGTATATTACATATTTTTCTGTGCTTCTGTGTATTACTATTTTTCTGTATTTTTACATATTTTTACATATTTTTCATTTCATATATTTTTGGGACTCATTGACTGGATTTATTATTTCACTAGGTTAATTCTATTCATAAAAAATTAAATTAGGAGTATTTCTGAAACCGTTAGCTTCACATTTCAACAGCTTAACTGAAATTTAGCCCCGTAACAGGAACTGAGAGGAACATCGTGGAACAGAGAAACAGTGGGTGATTCAGATAATTTGACATTATTTTTGAATTCTGGATGCAAAAACATATAAGACACAGAGTATTCTTTTCATTGGAACAAATTCTTTGTTGACCAATGTTATTCTTATCGTAGTTTACAAATCCTAGCATGAAAACGTTACTCAATTTCTGTTTTGGAGACAGACGCCCCCTTTTCACACACACACACACACACACACACACACACACACACACACACACACACACACACACACACACACATGCACTTATATATTAATAATGTACACAAATACATGACAGGTATACATAATACTGAAATACGCACAAAGTAAGCACATGTAAACAAATATATTAATATAACAAATTAAAAAAGTAATTTTAAAAATACAATCAATGAAGAGACAAAAGAAATAGTAAGATGATACATGTTGATTTTATTAGGTATTTCTGTTTATTTAGAAACCTACAATGAAATTAGGTATTTCTGTTTATTTAGAAGCCTATAATGAACAGGTCAGCCGCTAAACTATAAATTTCACAGGGTACAACCTTAAAGTTGACACCGCTCTGCTAAACGCAGAAAAATTCTGTCACACTATTGGCTACGAATACACAGTTTTTTCGATTTTTTAATCTCTGTAACTTTTTTCTCCATTTTTTTTCTCCACAACATCATACCTTCAAAACAATGAGATTGGAAGGTTACATTATTATAGCCGATTTTCAGATTTTTTACTTCCTTTTAAAAAATGCATATTTTGCGAATGCAAAGAACAAGATCCAAGTGCGGCCATGCTGGGGCACCGCCTTGACAAGTTTGGTCGAATAAATCGATCCCAGTCCTTTTTTTTAAAGTCTGGTAATTATTCTATCAGTCTCTTTCTACCGAGCTGCAAATTTACAGGGACTTAAACAAACGAACACCGGTTGTCAAGCGGTGGTAGGGACAAACACAAACGTAAACGTACACACACATATACATACATACATACATACATACATACATACATACATACATTACCATATATAGATGCATATATATATAACGATGTTATCCTTAAAGCCATGGGATCAGGTTCGAAGTCTGATGTCATATATCTTGACTTCAGTAAAGCGTTCGACAAAGTCGACCACAATATCCTACTGCCAAAATTGTCATATGTTGGAATCCTTTGAAAATTACTCTACTGGATTGAGTATTTCCTGTAGAACAGAACACAACATGTGATCGGTGGAATCCACTCGAGCCCAGCAAATGTCACCAGTGGTGTCCCTCAGGGAACTGTCTTGGGTCCGCTCCTCTTCATAGTCTATACAAACGACCCCTCCAGCATCATAAAACGCAGCAAAGTGAAAATATTCGTTGATGACTCTAAGCCCCAGAAAATTATCAATGAAGAAGACCAAACTGAACCCCAGTCTGATCTACATGCTGTGAGTCAATGGGCAGACAGAAAAAAAATGCTACTAAACGAGGGAAAATTTGAACTAATGCATTTTGGAAGAAAGACTATGCTAGAACATACATCTTCTCTTCCTTTAGGGGACCCACTCACA
>NC_142935.1:89929143-89944143 GCF_046866305.1 Octopus bimaculoides
TCTGCTTATATTAGAAGCAATCGTCAAGGCAGTGAATTAGCAGAATCGTTAACACGCCGGACAAAATACTTAGCGGCATTTCTTCCAGTTTTACGTTCTGGGTTCCAATTCCACTGAGGTCGACTTTGCTTTCCATCAATGAAATAAATACCAGTCGAGCTCTGGGGTCGATGTAATCGTCTAACCTCCCTCAAAATTTCTGACTTTGTGCCTATAGTAGAAAGGATTATCTGGGCAGAAGATTGGTAAAATTGTTAGAGCATTGATAAAAATATTTCGGGCTCTTTGTTCCGATTCTTTATCCTGAGTTCAAATCCCGCCAAGAGATCCTTTCGGGAGCGATAAAATAAAGTACCAGTCACGTTCTGGATCGATGTTGCAGACCTCCTACCAAAATTAGAGAAAAGAAATGGTTTCTCTATTATAAAGGCGGTCGATTGGTGGAATAGCTGGTGAGTTGGTATTTATTCCGACGCTTCACGTTCTGGCTTTCAAACCTTATGTAAGTCAACTCTGCCTTTTATTCCTCTGGGGTCGATGAAACAAAAGAACATCAAGAACTGAGTCTCACTTAATCGTTGGTCAGAATGCCATGTTAGTATTTAGTTACGTCTATTTACGTTCTGAGTTCAAATCCCACTGAAGACGACTTTGCTTTATATCCTTCTGGGGTGAGTAAAGTTCGGTACAGCAAAACCCAATTAAATGATATTGTAATGATTAACAGAACCCACCGCAGGAACTACAGTCAACTAACTAATAGGTGGCAGGGGTGAAGGCACGTGGCTTAATGGTTGGGGCATTCGGCTCATGGACGTAAGGACGTGAGTACGATTGCTGGCGGCGCGTTGTGTCCTTTATTTCATGTTGTTCCAGTCCGCTCAGCTAATAAAAATGAGTAGTACCTGTCACATTTTGTGTCACGCTGAATATCCCCGAGAACTACGTTAAGGGTACACGTGTCTGTGGAGTGCTCAGCCACTTGTACGTTAAGTTCACGAGCAGGCTGTTCTGTCGATTGGATCAACTGGAATTCTCGTCGTCTTAACCGATGGAGTGCCAGTTAGGTGGTAGGGAGGGGGGAGCATAGTGACATAGCTAAATCAACTTATGTTAGTGGAGGATTGGTAGAATGGTTAGAGCATTGGCCATGATTCTTAATGGTATTTCTTCCAGATTTTAATCTTCTGAGTTCAAATCTCGTTGAAGACTATTTTGTCTCTTATCCTTCCGTGGCTCGATAAAATAAAGTATCTATCAACCACGTTGGAGTAACTGGCTAACCAATTGCCCTAATAATAATAATAATAATAATAATAATTATTATTATTATTATTATTATTATTATTTAGGCACCGAGCTGGAAGAATCGTTAGCACTGCAGGCAAACTGCTTCGCGGCATTTCTTTCGACTTTACTTCCCGAGTTCAAATTCCACCTAGGTCGACTTTGTCCATCCTTTCGAGATCGATAAAATAAGTACCAGAAGAGCACCGAGGTCGATGGAATCGACGTATCCCTTCTAAAATTGCTGGCCTTGTGCTAAAATTCTAAACCATTATTACTATTTCTTTTTACTGTCACACCTTACTCACCCCTTCCTCCTCCTCCTCCTCCTCCGCTTCCTCCGCCTCCTCCGCCTCCTCCTCCTCCTCCTCCCCTTCCCCCTCCTGTTTCTTCTTCATCTCGCCCCCTCTCTCATAATTGGCAACACTGCGCCGTAAAAAGTGGTCATTGGAAGTGGGGAGGCAGTCAACGCGTCGTTTTTTTTTTCAGAAATGAAGAGCTAACTTGAAACTTCAGCAAATTCATTTCAATACAAAAAAAAACTGCCGTTGTACTGGAATCGTCCATTGACAATCAAAACGCAATACAGCACGGAATGGACACAAAGACGGCTATATAAAAAATAACCCCAAAAGCTAAGGAGTACCAGATGTAATGAACTATATCCCACCGAAGCCTCACTCCACTGAATATCCTTTAAATAGTCTTCTCTACTGACATTTTTGTAGGTGGGCGGGGGTGGGGGGGTAAGTCGATTACATGGACACCAGTGCTTAACTGGTAATTATTTTATCGACCACGAAAGGATGAAAAGTCAAGTCGACGTCGACGGAATTTAAACTCGGAACATAAAGACGAAGGAAGCGCCGCTATGCATTTTGACCGGCATGCTAACGATTCTGCCAGCTAACCGCCGTCTCTGCCCTTTAAATAATGAGTTCGTCTCTGATTAACGAACTTTACACTTGTCATAGGAATGCATAATGTAGCACATTGAACTGTAAACGCATTCGTTATTAATGCTATCCAATTAAAAATGTCACCTAATTAAAAAAAAAGAAAAGGTCTCATTTGAAGGATTTGTATTCACTGTTGTTTTGGTGCGTTCTTACGTGGTTTTGTT
This sequence comes from Octopus bimaculoides, assembly GCF_046866305.1. Classification (NCBI taxonomy): domain Eukaryota; kingdom Metazoa; phylum Mollusca; class Cephalopoda; order Octopoda; family Octopodidae; genus Octopus; species Octopus bimaculoides. The sequence continues at coordinate 89,931,554 of NC_142935.1, forward strand.
TTTGAGTTTCATATGAAAGAAATGAGTAGGGTGGAATCGAGTACCTAATTCAGAAACAAAGCTCCATTGTTAGAATTTAGATAACAAGAACAGCTGTGTAGGGGAGTCACATGTTGGACCTTCTGTAAAAACAGTGTTGCATATTTTCTCTTTGTATGGCTCACACACTGGATTTTTGCAAACCCAGCTGACGCACTCGTTTTTCACCTCTCGTCATACCCTACTTAAGTTAGTCTCACTGCAAACCACCTCCTACCGCCCCTCATACTTACGTCGGATTCATTACCCTCACTCATCCCCTCATTATCTTACTTAAGTCAACATCCCCACCCTCTTCTAACTTGCAAGATATCCGCACCCCACACTAAACAATCCTGTTTTCCTTTTGTTTCTTTTTGTTTTTCTTTCCCTGAGCGGAAACTTTCTACATTTCTCTATTCTCACACCTTTTAACTTGGACGGGATCTTAAACCGAACGTCTGTTGCAGCAATACCACTTATCTAGGATAGTATGAAAGCCATAGGCTTTTTGCCCTTGTTTTTTCTTTTTTTTTTTTTTTTTGCTAATTACTTACTAATACTTTGACGATATAATTGATAACACTCTTCTATTGGGAGTCATGTGCCTGTTGGAAAATCAATAATTGTTAACGCACGTAAGTACTCACAAGTACATTGTTCTATTTCAATGACCCTCAAAAAAGGCATTGTCGATCCTAGCGGGATTTGAACTCAGAACACGAAAGGAATTAACTAAATACAGCCAAATATTTTTTGTCCAGCGACCGACTGATTCCAAAAGGAAACAGTCTAAACGTGAAGCAGTGCTCCAGTATGACCTTAGTCATGATGGCTAAAATAAATTAAAGAGTGTGAATGATCTTGTGAAGGGGTCATCCACTGAAGTCCTAAAACCAGCATGGTATACATATATACCAAGGAGGTCAGTTGGATATTTCTGTCTAGGTATAAATATATATATACTTTGATCATCTGGGTATTTTTCCCTAGGTACATATCTATATATATAAAAATGAGAATGTGTGTCTGTCTGTCTGTCTGTCTGTGTGAATCCCTAAAACTCGAGAACTACGCAACCAATTTCATTCAAATTTTACACATGCCTTACTTAGGGTTCCAGTTGTGTTTTAGTCAAAAAAAATTATTAACTTCTTGCAGAGTTCGAGCACACGGCAACATAATATCTCCTCCACTATTTAAGTATTACGTGTCAAAAGTGAAACAAAAACACTCATGTCAAATACTTTCACTTTAAAAATGAAACTATTCCACTAACTGAAACAATCACATTTCGATACTGTAGTGACAGATACTTTCACAGAGAGAGAAAGAGAGAAAGAGAGAGACAGAAAGAGAGAGAGAGAGAGAGATGTATATGTATACATATACATGTATATGTACACCATTTCGATACTGTAATGACAGATACTTTCAGAGAGAGAGAGAGAGAGAGAGAAAGAGAGAAAGAGAGAGAGAAAGAGAGAGAGAAAGAGAGAGAGAGAGAGAGATGTATATGTATACATATAGATGTACACGTATATGTATATATATATAGATCTATACATACATGTATATGTATACATATGTGTAGATGTATATATATATATATATATATATATAGATGTACATGTAATATGTACACATATATACATATATACATGCATACAGATATCTATACATATATACACCCATCACACACACATACACATGCACACAAACACACACATTAGTCATTTGTTTTCTTATCCAAAACTACGTCAAAAGTACTGAATGGATCTTTATGAAATTTGGAAATTATATTCTTTGCATAACGGCCATAACTCCCATGAAAATTCATATATTTTTGATGTTGATGAAATTTTAACCCGAACATAACAGATGAGCATTATTTAGAAAATGATGTCACACGTTATCGAGGCTACCATTCTTTCTGGATGTGCAAAAGGGGATGACGTCTTTATTCCAAGAATTCCTCTTACTCCATCAGGAGCAGACATTCCTTTTACATTCAGAAGACTACAATTCCCCCTTCGTGTGACTTTTGCCATGTCCATAAACAAATATCAGGGTCAAACACTGTCTGTAGCTGGTCTTCTCTTGGAAGAGCCCTGCTTCTCACATAGACAACTGTATGTTGGCTGCTCAAGAGTGGGCAGCAACAAAAAACCTATTTGTATATGCCCCACAAGGGAAAACAAGGAACATAGTTTACAATGAGGTGTTATAATCACAACAGCAAGAAAGTATGTACATGATCACCTTCTTTTACGAAACTTCATTGACTTTCATATATTTATATTGATATACATATATATACGTGTGTTTGAGTGCGTGTGTGTATATACATCTCTATATATAAAGATGATGCGTAGTCTAGACGGCGTTTTTAGATTTCATTATTCTCTTTAACCCGGGCAACGCCGGGTATTTCTGCTAGTATATATATATATATGGAACAAAAACGCAATAGAGGACAATAAAACAATCCGACAGATAGACGATACAAAGACGGACAAAAAAACAACAATTAGAAGGACAGGCAAAACAAGACGGGTCATTCGTGGCCTTCTTTCCTCAGTCAAGTACCAGAAGTCACGACCGTTACGGACAATATGTGTGTGTGTGTGTGTGTCTATGCTTTTTATTAAAGCTGCTTATCACAGAACTGTTACTCAGAGTTTCACGCTTCCGTTCGTCGGACAGCTGTGATAAATAAATATTTATCACCACTGTCCGACGAATGGGAAAGTGAAGCTCTGAGTAAAAGTTCTGTGATATATTTCCATCTTTAATAAAAACTATATTACTTTACATTTGGTATTCAAGTACTACTTTATCCACCTTGTTTTTCATTTATGTTCTCACCTATACATACACACACACACACACACACACACACACACACACACACACACACACATATATATATATATATATATTTCGTTTTTGGATTTGGTTTGCAAGATTTTTTTATGTGATTTCGTGTGTTGAAGCATATTGTGTTGTGTCTGGGGAGAGTCATTTTCTTATCGTGCCTTAAAATTTAACACACTCACCGGCAAGACTATTGAAAAGGTTGCAAGACGCAACGAAAATTTTAGGAAAATAAAAATAATAAGTGGAAATTTTAACGGTGAGTGTGTTAAATTTTAAGGCACGATAAGAAAATGACTCTCCCCAGACACAACAGTATAAATTGTCTCGCCCCACTATGACTTTCAAATGTCTTAACATCCAGCATTTTGAGGGAGTTATCTCCACCGCGCAAAACGCAGCAAACCAGTGAGCAAGCAAAATATACACTGAGTATGTCCGGTCGATAGTGTTTACAACTCTATTGCTGCTTCTAACTCTCTATTGAACTCTAGGTCAGAAACTTTCAGTGGTTGCAAGCATATGCATGATAATAATAATTCCGCCTATTTCTGACTAACTTGTTACTTTTCCAGCCTTATTATTTAAGGTCTAAGGAGGATAGCGCTTTTACCTTTTTACTCTTTTTATTTTTAAAATTTAAATTTTGCGTTTTCGCTTTCCATTTTTCCTTTTTCGTTTTCCGTTTTTTACTTTCTGTGTTTTGTATATGCTGCCTTCTCAGTTTTTTCCGCGTTTCTTCTCTTATTCAATTTTTCTTTTTCAGTTCGTTATAATATGTGGTTTACGCCTGAAGAATATGTTTGAGAATTCCTTAACATATGAAACTATTAGTAGCGCTTAAATACGTGTATTATGCTTTTTAAATAAATAATATTTATCTCTCACCAGATGGAATACTTTTCTTGCTGAATTTACTATCACGGAACAATATATTAGATAGATAGATAGATAGATAGATAGATAGATAGATCAGCCAAAATCTTCATTGGACTTCCGACATCTAAAAAGAAAAGAAAAAATCTTTAATAATTGTCTTTACTTTTGACAAAAGCGCGGACATGGTTGGGTGTTAAAAAGACAGCTTCGCAGCCTGATTATTTTGGGTTCAGTCCCATTGAGTGGCATCTTGGAGAAGTGTTCTCTGCTATAGCTCCGAACTTATCAATGCCTTGTAAATTACTTTAGTAGACGGAAACTGTGTGGAATCCCTTCGTGTGTGCGCAAGCGCGCACTTTGTCATGTCTGCATCTAGCTTTCAACAGTTAACAACAGGGGCGATGGGGTTATCGCTTTATATCCCCTGCTCGGCGATAAGTGACGAACAGAATAAGCCTCAGATTAGAATAATCACTGGAGTCGATTTGATCGATTAAACCTGTCAAACAGGTGCTCCAGCATGGCCGCAACAAGTGAAGCGAATACAAGAATATAATAGTACCAGCTATTTCTATAACAGATGAATTATTTCAACCGATTTATCTGTCTTTTAAATGAATTGCTATATAACTGTCTGCAAGGCTAGGAAAGTGTCCCCAATGGGATTGAACAATCAGGCAGCGAAACTGTTTTTTTTTTATCCACCCAACCATGTCCGTGGTTTTGACAGAAATAAAGACGATTATTAAAGATTTGTTCCTTCTTTTTTAAAAAGAAATATTGGAAGTCCGCTGACGATTATAGCAATATCGCTCACTTTTGGAGAGGTTATCTCCCTTGTTATTGCATAGACAATATGCATTTTGTGGTTATAAGGGTCTTTCCAATGGCTATGAGGGTCATACACACGCGAACGCACACATGTATATACAGGGTGTTCGGGCAAAATTTGACTGCGTAAAAGGAGAAGAAAACACAATAACCCATTAGTCTTACTCTTTTACTCTTTTACTTGTTTCAGTGATTTGACTGCGGCCATGCTGGAGCACCGTCTTTTTAGTCGAGCTAATCGACCCCAGGACTAATTCTTTGTAAGCCTAGTACTTATTCTATCGGTCTCTTTTTGCCGAACCGCTAAGTTACAGGGACGTAAACATACCAGCATCGGTTGGCAAGCGATAGTGGGGGGGGGGGAGACAAACACAGACACACAAACACACATACATAGGATCTTTTTTAAAACGGGGGCCACATTTTTCATTAATGTTTTACGTAGTGTTTTTGGTACCGAAAGACTTTCAAACTTCGTATACTTATCTATTTTGTGTTATAGAACAGAAAAATATTTTTGTATTCGAATTTATTTCATGTAAAAAATTTCTTATTTCGATAATTTCAACCAATCACTGACGTCCATTCAGCCGATATACATTAAGTGCCGACTACATAAACAAGCGATTCTTCGTTTTATTTGCTTTTTTCATTTTAAATTTGCTTTAACCCTAACCCTAACCCTAACCCTAACCCTAGGGTTAGGGTTAGAGTTAGGGTTAGGATTAGGGTTAATTGTTTCAGAATCGTTTGTTTATGTAGTCGGCACTTAATGTATATCGGCTGAATGGACGTCAGTGATTGGTTGAAATTACAGAAATACGACAACTTTAACATGGAATAATTTATGGATTTCTTTTTTTTTTAAGAAGACTAAGAGAAAAAGATGTTTTATATGATACATTCTACCAGTGTTCCAAGTTTCAAAGTGTTTCGTTAATGAAAAATGTGGCCCCCGTTTTAAAAAAGATCCCATACATATATATATATATATATACATATATACGACGGGCTTCTTTCAGTTTCCGTCTACCAAATCCACTCACAAGGCTTTAGTCGGCCCGAGGCTATAGTAGAAGATACTTGCCCAAGGTACCACACAGTGGGACTGAACCCGGAACCATCTGGTTGGTAGCAAGCTACTTACCACACAGCCACTCCTGCGCCTCGCGAAAAAAAGATGTATGTTTTAAACTAGAAAAACACTTGGAGAGCGCAGACCTCCGCCAAGCAGCTCATTTGCACCCATATACACACATGCTGAAAATCGTCCAATTTCTCAAACCAACGCCGGCAAAAACATAAACTCCTTGGCGGGATTTAAAAAAAAAAAGCAACAGAGCCTGGGAAGAGATACACAGTCAGCTCTGGGGAACCGTAACCCATTCAAGCAGAGGGTTATTGTTTTCAGAGACATATCTGGGTGTGGGTGGTTTATCTTGTATTTGTTGGGGGTAATAATCTAGGGATCGTTTGAATGCCGTGAAGTCACTTTCCTCCTTTATGTGTGTCTGGCACGATGTTGAAGAGAGCAGGGCCAATTGAGGTGAAATAGTTCTGTCATAGTGTTGTGATACGACACAAACATTTCTGTAGTGGACGGATGGCACGGGGGCCAAGCTTCGGACGAATTTTAAAGATGGGTAAAGTTGATGGAATATTTTCCACATCATACAGATGATATAGAGCTCACAGCGGCTGTGGAGGGAGCAAAGCCTGACTTTTTGAGTCGATCCCAATAGTCAAGGCTTGTCATATCATCCTCCGCAGACCTCCGCCAAGCAGCTCATTTTAAGATAGATATGCAAATAAAATTTCTAATAGAGAAACGAAAATAAACCTTTGAAACAGCAACGCCACCATACGTTACGTGGAAACGATGAACGTGTTTTCAAGGGAGATAATCAAAAAACGTAACATTGTAATACTTCATGTAAAGCAAATATAACAAATGAAAAATCCTTCAAGAATCCATAAAAGTTCCCGGATCACTACCAAAATTTCATCATCTGTTCCTTGTGTCATTACCAACTTTTCTCGCAAGTTTCATCAAATACCGTTCACAACTGTTTGAGTTATTTTGCACACAGACGGACAGATGGACAAACCAACGCCGATGAAAACATCACCTTCCTTGGCGGAGGTAAAAACCAGAAGAATATCATCTCTTAGATCATGGATGGAAGATAACAATTACTTAAAGTTTCCGCTCTCTGCTTCCACCACGAACGCAGTCGGAACTCCTGCTGGATACGGCTTCGTAGTCTCTGCTGCAGCTGTTCATGCTGTCGGCGTTCTTACAGTCTTTACAGTATTCACAGAGCATTGAGCACCAGTCATTATGTCGACGTTCTGATACTAGCGCGAGATGTCATGATACAAGCAATTCTTTTCCAATATCCAGATGGCTTTCAGTCCTCCGTGTCAGCTAACCTTTTCTCAACTACAACTTTAATCTTTATACACTCCAACGCCGTTGACTGCTCACCAATACATCAAGCCGTTCCTGAGAAAAGGAGGCATAAAAAATCGTCAAATTTTGCCCGAACACCCTGTGTGTATATATCATCATCGTCATCATCATCATCATCATCATCATCATCATCATTCAACGTCCATTTTCCATGCTGGCATGGGTTGGACGGCTTGACAAGAACTCGGTGAAGCCAGAGGCCATACCAGGTTCCATAGTCTGTTTTGGCCTGATTTCTACAACTAAATGCCTTCCCTAACGCCAACTGCTCAACAGAGTGTACTGTGCGCTTTTTATGTGATACCATCACAGGTGCTTTTTAAGTGGAACTAGCATCAATGCTTTTTACGTGGCTCCTTGGTTTTAGGATCTCAAGTCTGTTGTGGTGGGCAGGTCTTCCCAAGTGCAGCGATGTGTCACTTATCTCAGTCCTCTGTCATCTCCCTCGCAAGGTTCAACGTTTTGAGATCAGCCTCCAAAACTTCGTCCCATGTGTTTTCTGGGTTTCCCTCTTCCACAACTCCCCTTCACTTTAAGTGATTGACATTTCTTTATGCAACTGTCCTCAGCCATCCTCACCACATGACCAAACCAGCACAGTCATCTCTCTTGCACACCGCATATAATTCTCCTTATATCCAACTTCTCCCTCAGTACACTAATGCTCTGTCACACATGCACACTGGCATCACACATCCAACGGAACATACTCACTTCATTCCTCTCTAACCTTCGCATGTCCTCCGTATTCAGAGCCCACGTCTCACTACCATGCAGCATCGCAGTTCGTACACATGCATCACACAATCTTCCTTTTATTCGGTGAGAGAGAGAGACACATTTGGTCGCCAACAGAGGTAAAAGTTCTCTGAACTACCTCCATCTTATTCTTATTCTATCAATTATGTCTTTTGTATAACTTCCTCCACTGCTAATTAGGTCACTTAGGTAGCAAAATCAACTACACCCTCCAGAGGGTCACTGGGACATTTAAGGAAATTACTTTCTCGAGTATCTAGCTTTTATGGCTCCCGTACATCTTCCACATACGAACACTACTTTTTCTGCTAACCTTCCGACTATTCCACTGCACCTCTTGTGTCCATAGCTTTCACTGGCTACACCAAATGGAATTTCTGCCTACACCCTTTCTAAGCATCAGGCATGGCCATTTATCTAATGGGTGAAGAGTTCTGTCTGATTTCTTGGTTACTAGGTCTTTGGTCTTTGCTCAATTTACTTTAAGACCCTTTGATTCCAGGTTCTGTTTCCACACCTGGAATTTCTTTTCTAATTCTGCTGCTGGTTCTGCTATGAGGGAAATATATATGAGTGGCTGTGTGGTAAGTAGCTTGCTTACCAACCACATGGTTCCGGGTTCAGTCCCACCGCGTGGTACCTTGGGCAAGTGTCTTCTACTATAGCCTCGGGCCGATCAAAGCTTTGTGAGTGGATTTGGTAGATGGAAACTGAAAGAAGCCCGTCGTATATATGTATATATATATATATATATATATATATATATATATATATATATATATATATATATATATATATATATATGTATGTGTGTGTATGTGTTTGTGTATCTGTGTTTGTCCCCCCATCATCACTTGACAACCGATGTTGGTGTGTTTACGTCCCCGTATCTTAGTGGTTCGGCAAAAGAGACCGATAGAATAAGTACTAGGCTTACAAAGAATAAGTCCTGGGGTCGATTTGCTCGACTAAAGGCGGTGCTCCACCATGGCCGCAGTCAAATGACTGAAACAAGTAAAAGAGTAAAAGAGTATATATAACTTTCTATTTTCATTTTATTTTATCCTATTTAATCCTCTCTTGTACCCACTTCTTTTTTTTACACTGTCACACTTTTTTTTTCAATTTTTTATCGTTTTCTTTCCGTCGAATTGTTTAACCTTTTAAATGCATTATTTTTTTTTATAATTGTATTAATTTCTATTTTATCCCTTTAATTTTAATATTTTTTATTTTATTTTTATCTTGTATCTGTTATTTTTTGTAATTTTTATTCATTTTTTTAATTTTTACATCTTGTACACTTCCCACCTTTTCCTTTCTATTTTTTTTATCGCTCTTATTTTATTATATTCTATTTTATTTCTGTATACACGCGCATATACATACACACACGTACGTATACACACACACGCACAAATACACGCACACGCGCACACACATGGACGCACATATACCTCCCACACACACCACACACATACATGCACATACATGCACACACATACAAGCGCACGCACAAAACACACGCACATACACACACACGTGCATATACGCGTACACACACACGCACGTACACAGGAATACATATATACCTCCGCACACACAACCCCACGCACACACTTACACACGCTCATACACACACATATACACACACACATCCATACCTACACACACTCACACACATGAATGCACATATGCCTCACAAATACTTCCCACACACACCACACGCACACACACACACACACACACACACACAACACGCACATTCACAACACACACATACACATGCGCACACACACGTACACACACGTACACATAGTACACACACGCACACACAAACACATACAAGCACACACCCACAGGAATGCAAACCTAACACAACGCCACGCACACGCACATACACACACACGCACGCTCATACACGCACATGAACGCACATATACCTTCACACACACAACCCCACGTACGCACACACATATACACACGCACACACACATACACGCACGCACACACACGCACAGACACACAGGAATGTACATATAAACTCTACACACACAGCCTCACACACAATCCCCCCCCCACACACACACACAATATATACATACATACATATACATACATGTATATACATACACACACACGCATACACATACTTCAAACTGCTAGTCAAACACCTTTCTACTAACCATTCCTCTACGCACATGTGAAGAGACAGACAACTACACAAAGGTCCGCCAATCCTGTTACCATGCTGCTGAATTCTTTCTAGAACATTAAAAGAATGAAAGTTCACTCACACATACACATATAAATAGCCAGCACCACACAAACACCACATACACACACATGCTATTAAACACACACAGAGACTAGCGCGCAAGCACATACCCACACATACCTCCTTCTCTTACACTCTCCTGTCTTAGAAAGAACTTTTTCTTCACCCATTCCCTTCCGGTCATTTCAAAATGTGACCGCATGTGAATCGTTGGCGATTTTCTTCGTCCGTCTTCCTTTTCTATTGAACTTTCCTCTGTTTCTGAAGAAGAGCGTCTGCTCGAAACGTTAAACCATCTTTCTTTCTTTCCCTGAGCGTCTGCTAATACTTCACATGTGCCACGTCCACGCGTTGTTGTTGTTTTTTTGGGTTTGTTCTTCATTGTTTTTGGATTTACTATATGTGTGTGTGTGTGGGTATTATATATACATACGTATATATATATATATATATATATATATATATATATATATATATATATATATATATATATATATATATACATACATATATATATATACATATATATATATATATATATATATATATATATATATATATATATATATATATATATATATATATATATATATATATATATATATATATATATATATATATATATAAACAAATAGTAAATGAGTATATGCATATATACGTACAGGTTACTACTACGTATCTCCTTTTCCCCCTCGTATTTCCTCTCTTTCTCTTTTCCTCTCGTCGCTCACCTATTCTTCTACTTCCTCCCTCTCTTTCTCCCTCTACCACTCTCTCTCTTCCCTTTACACCGGCATGGTCACATGCTTCCGGTCAATAATCCTTTCCTTCCTTGGCTTTCGCCAAGCAACGCACGCCACCACTTTGTCTCTCTCGGTTCCGTGCCTCATCGCGTTCATACACACATAATTTTTCTCGTCTGGCCGTAAAGCCTTTTCTGTTTGTTTTCCTGTCTTGTTTTTTGTCCGCCACTACATTCCTCCATGGCTAGATTTAATTTGCGTATACAAATTTAATCTGCGATCCATGGGACGAGCCGTTTTAACGATGCGTCCTGCCCGAAGCTCGTCGAAACGCCGGTGTTAAAACGTGGGTAGCTGATGAAGTAGAATGTTCTCTATGTGGCTCGTGTGTTCTCGTCTACGTTTGTTTGCAATGTCCTGTACCCAGATATGCACCTATACATACAGGTGGATGTCGGTATGCACATACCTGTACGTATATATGCATATACTCATTTACTATTTGTTTATATATATATATATATATATATATATATATATATATATATATATAAACAAATAGTAAATGAGTATATGCATATATACGTACAGGTATGTGCATACCGACATCCACCTGTATGTATAGGTGCATATCTGGGTACAGGACATTGCAAACAAACGTAGACGAGAACACACGAGCCACATAGAGAACATTCTACTTCATCAGCTATATATATATATATATATATATATATATATATATATATATATATATATATATATACCCAAGCTCGTCGAAACGCCGGTGTTAAAACGTGTGTGTACATGTTTATTTATATAACGGGCTTCTTTCAGTATCCGTCTACCAAATCAACTCATGAGGCATTACTAGTCCTGAGGCTATAGTAAAATTGCACTAGGTTCCACACAGTGGAACTGAAGTTGAAACCATGTGGTTTCAAAGCGAACTTCTTAACTTGCGTTTCTTCGTAAATATGACAAGAAATCAGTTTTTATGCCTTCAATTTTCAGCAACAATTTAAAGCGAAGTCGAATATATTTAATCAGAAATGTGCGTAGCACTGAATCGAAATAAGTCGGTTTTGGAGATGCTATAACAGTTAATAGTTAAACCAATCATAATATTATTGTTGATGGAGTTAATCAAAAAGACATTTTGGTGAATGAAATATGGAAATAATTTGTTGTCATATACAACGGCGAGTTTAGGACAGAAAAAGACATTTCGAGTAGACATCTTAATATAGGTTTGTAACTTTGTAGAACAACCAAATGGGATAATAGGCAATTAGATAGCTGTACGTTACCACGTTACGTCGGGCTGTTCTCATGCATGGCATACATACACACATACATACATACATACACACATACATACATACATACATACATACACAAACACACGCGCACAGGCGCGCGTACGGAAAAAGATGTAATGAAATGCGCCAACCTATCGCGCTTTTCTATCATCTTGTTTTCTTCTTCTTCTTCTTCTTCTTCTTTTCTTCCTTCTCCCCTCCTCCCCATTTTCTCTTCTACTTCTTTTTCCCTATTTTCTCCTCTTTTCCCTATTTCTCCTTTAGCCTTCTTCCTCCTCCTACTTTATCTCCTTTGCCATCAACACCATCATCATCATCATCATTATCATCCTCAAACCGTTGAAATAATACAAACAGCAGGAACAGGCTTTCCTTCCTTCCTTCCTTCCTTCCTTCCTTCCTTCCTTCCTTCC
>NC_142935.1:89946643-89961643 GCF_046866305.1 Octopus bimaculoides
AACACTGGCGGTCGATGTAATCGACTTATCCCCTCCCTCAAAAGGGCTGCCCTTGTTGCAATATTTGAAGCCATTATTAGTCAATTGGTTAACCACTTAACCTATTGACTAACGGATTGCTTGAATAATCGTTCGGTCAATCAATCAATCACCCAAATTTGTTTGATAAAATATTTTGAAAAGATGACTGACAAATCTAGCTGATTGATTGATTGATTGATTGATTGATTGATTGATTGACTGATTGATATACCTCTGCAAACTGAACCAGCTACACCACAAATATAAACGTTGCTTTTTCTCCCCATCGGAGTTTCCTCCCAATTTTAGACGAACAGATCAACCACAGTACATATTTTTTTTTGTTTTTGTGTTTGAGTCTGGCATTTCCTCTATGGGGACTTTTGCCGAACCGCTAGGTTACGGGTTAAGTTTGTTGCCACCACATTTGACCCTGATACATGTAAACCCATACACACGCACACACATGAACAGGATCATACATGGTTTTAAAATTGACTTTTCCACACTTTTCCCATTCTCACTAACCCCCAACGTCTCTATCCCCACCACGCCTTTGCTTTATCTTTACCCTACAAATAAATATCGTATATACTGTGGCGGACATTGGGTGAGGTCCCAATCCAAGTGGTATAACTCCGATGTACTAAATATCCGTTTTCTTTGGCTTTAATCTAGGTGAACTCTTTCATGAATTCCATTCCCTTTTTTTTACATCAGGCCCTAAGATCCGTAAAGTGGATGTAACATTTCAGGCTTCCAGTGACAACGAACACAGGCCATAATGTTCCATTTAACCATTTCTGATGGTTAGTGGTTTTTAATCTTCAACTCTGGCATGAAACCGTTTCGTAATATATATATATATATATATATATATATATATATATATGCATATGCATATGCATCCTCTTGCAAGTTTTATCTTAATAATTCTGGTGCGCATTCTATACGATCATTTTACACTTTTGTTTTTCTCTCTTTCTCTCTCTTATTCTTTTACCTCCTCTTCTCTCACTATTTTATGCTATTACTCTGTCACTCTCTCACCCTCACTCCTTCTCTCTTGCTCACGTGGCTCCCACGTGACCATCGGCCATCTTTCTTTCTCTCGTTGTAGCTGGAACAAGGAAGACGTGTTCTTGTTTGTCTCCTGTCCAAACTTGATTTACGCCACCACAACCTCGTTTAGTCTTAGCAGCCCTTCCTGTTTGTTTTCGCTGTCCTGTTTGTGTTACCTATTTTGACACTCCGCAAATTCCCAAATTTTATTTAATTTGCTTTACGGTAGAAACTGTTTTAACGAAAGCGTATATTGTTGTTAAATGTTCGAAATACGAGACTAGGAAAACAGCCAACAACTGATGAAGGGTCGTTCTTTATGTTGTTTGCTTTGTTTTCCATTTGTATCTTTTGTTGTTCGAAAGAATGGTTCATGTTTCATGTACTTGTGCTTCGTAATATTTTGTTGTACACGTTTCATGACGTCCTGTGCCCACATTTGCATATATATAAACGTATAGATGTATGTACATATACATATATATATATATATGCACATACATATATTATTTATATTATACACACACACACACACACACACACACACACACACACACACACACACACACATATATAGGCTTGGGTGTGTGCTAAGAAGTTTGCTTCCCAAGCACATAGCTCCAGTACAAACCAACGGCGTGGCAACTTGGGCAAGTGTCTACTACTATAGTCTCGGACCGACGATAGCTTTGTGAGTGGATCTGGTGGACGGAAACTGAAAGGAGCTCGAAGTAAAACGAGCAAAAGATAAAGAATATATATGTACACGCAAACACACGCACAGAAAAAGATAGAGAGGGAAACAGAGAGAGTGGGGAGGGAGAAATTACATTTATAAAATGAATGCTCGCGATTTGTTGGACCAGTTTTGACCCGACGCTAAATAACAACAGGCCCAAGGACTATATATGCTCTTATCACTAACTCTGTATCAGATGTTTCCAGTCATTTTTTGCCTATCAACTCATTTGAATCCTATTTTTCTCACCTGCACCTCCACGACCATTCGATGTATATAAAAAAGATTTTAATGTAATTATATATACGTTGCTCCAGTCCACTCAACTGGCAAAGGTGAGCTGTGCCTGTATTTTTAAAGGGCCAGCCTGGTCACATTCTGTGTCACGCTGAATCTCCTTGAGAACTACGTTAAGGGTTCGCGCATCTGTGGAATGCTCATCCACAGCAAGGTGTGGCTGTGCGTTAAGAAGCTTGCTTCCCAACCACATGGTTCTGGGTTCAGTCCCATTGCATGGCACATTGGACAAGTGTCTTTTATTATAGTCTCAAGCCGACCAAAGCCCTGTGAATGGATGTGGTAGACGGAAACTGAAAGAAGCCTGTCGCATATATATATATATATATATATATATATATATATATATATATATATATATATATATATATATATATATATATATATATATATATATAAGACTTACTGTATAAAGGTTAACGCGTGCGTTCTGTCGTGATACAAACAATATATGAGTATATGCATATATATGTACATGTATGTATATACGTTCATCCACACGTACATATAGATACATAACTGGGTACATGACGTGGCAAAAGAACAAGGACAATCTATATGTACATGTGGATGAACGTATATACATACATGTACATATATATGCATATACTCATATATTGTTTATATATATATATATATATATATATATATATATATATATATATATATATATGTATGTATGTATGTATGTATGTATGTATGTATGTATGTATGTATGTATGTATGCGTGTGATTCTTTGTGTCTGTGTTTCTCCCCTATCATTCCTTGACAGCCAGTGTTGGCGTGTTTACGTCTCTGTAACTTAGCGGTCCGGCATAGACACTGATAGAACAAGTACTAGGCTTAAAAATAAGTTTTGCGATCGAATTTTTCGACAAAAACACTTTAAGGCGGTGTTCCAGCATGGCCGCAGTCTAATAACCGAAACAAAAAAAATAATAAAAGAAGTTGTAAGTGAAGACACTTGGCTTCGTGGTTTGGGTATTCTGTTCACAATCGTAATCGTAAGGTTGTGAGTTCGAGTCTTAGCGGTGCGTTGTATCCTTGAAGAAGACACTTTATTTCACATTGCTCTAGTCCAGTCAACTGGCAAATGTGAGTTGCACCTGTAATCTAAAGAACCGGCCTTGTCACATTCTGTGTCACGTTGAATTTCCCCGAGAACTACGTTAAGGATTCGCGTGTCTTTGGAGTGCTCAGCCACTTGCACGTTAATTTCACGAGCTGGGTTTTCCTGTTGATTGGATCAAAACTGGAACCTTTGTTGTAACTGCCCGAGTGCCATCTAGTTAGGACCTGTGTGAAAAGAACAAAAATTAAAACATTTGGTGTATTACTCTTTTACTTGTTTCAGTCATTTGACTGCGGCCATGCTGGGGCACCGCCTTTTAGTCGAGCAAATCGACCCCAGGACTTATTCTTTGTAAGCCTAGTACTTATTCTATCGGTCTCTTTTTGCCGAACCGCTAGATAACGGGGACGTAAACACACCAGCCTCGGTTGTCAAGTGAAGTTGGGCGGGGGGCAAACACAGATACACAAACATACATACACACACACACACACACACACACACACACACACACACGTATATATATATATACATATATACGACGGGCTTCTTTCAGTTTCCGTCTACCAAATCCACTCACAAGGATTTGGTCGGCCCGAGGCTATAGTAGGAAACACTTGCCCAAGTTGTCACGCAATGGGACTGAACCCAGAACCATGTGGTTGGAAAGCAAGCTACTTACCACACAGCCACTCCTGCGCCTTGTAGAAGTATAAGCGATTTATTGCACACACATTTTAACCATAAAATCTTATGTGGACCCCACAAGGGCCATATGGACCACGGTTGAGAATCACTGGTCTATGTTATAGCCCGAGTTACGATAAAAGACAGAACCCTTTACTTGTTTGCTTGACCTGTTAAACGTAGCAACCAAACCCCCTTCAAATCATACAATTCGTACTTGAAATAATAGAAGGACACTTCAAATAATTTATTCCTAGATACATTTAAGTCTGAAATAAATTACTGGATAGTTTCAGCTTAGAACAGCTTTGATGACAGGTTTGTCGGATGATGTGTTGCACTGGAGCTAAACGCCGCCTTCGCTGCCGCCACCACCGCCGCCGCCGCCGCCGCCAGCAGCACCACCACCACCACCACCATAAAGGTTGCTGCTCTCACTACCGCCACCACCTTCACTACCACCACTGCCTCCACCAACACCGTCAATGTTTACACTAGTACCAATACCACTACCTTCGCCACCACCATCACCACCAGCACCACCAGCAATTAACACCATCAAGACCGCCATTAGCAGAACCACCACCACCAGTGGTAACACAACCACCACTGACATCACTACCACCACTGCTTCCACTACTGCCTATTAAAGCCAGCAACGACACCAATAACAACAGTAGCGCCAATTAACAAGGCGGTTTAATGAATGAAATTACTAAAATTCGGTTGAATTAGTTCAGTAATGGGGAAATGGTTAGAATTCTCACCTCGGTTTGGTTTTATTCCTAGCCGTCTTGATGTTGTTGTTGCTGTTGTTGTTGTTGTTGTTGTTGGTGGTGGTGGTGGTGGTGGCGGCGGCGGCGGCGGCGGTGGTGTAGGTAAGAGGGGAACATTTTGGCAGCAACTCTTAGTTTGGTGACGAGACAGTGATATAGGTAAAATGCATACTTAGTGATTCGAAATTGGCAGAGTCGTTAGCGCATCGGAGAGAATTCCTCGCTGCATTTATTCTCATGTTCTGGGTTCAAATATTAGTCTTGTAACGTTACAGACGCTAGATAGAGAGAATCGAATAAATAACTAGAGAAACAAATAATTCTGCTCGATATTTTGACTGTAATTATTATTAGGAAAATAATTCTACTAGAATAATTCTACTGGAATAACACAGGACAACAAAAACAAAGGATCTTTGTGATTTGACGGGCAACATTTGTTTTCTTAACGAAACACTTTCAAACTTGGGACACTGGTAGAATGTGTCATATAAAACAACTTCTTCTCTTAACATTCTTAACAAAAAATTGTACATCGCAAGTTATTTCATGTTAAAGTTGTCGTATTTCTGTAATTTTAACCAATCACTGACGTCTATTCAGCTGAATACAGTTACTGCTGTTCGGTGTCAAGTGTGTTATTCCCTGTTTAATTATATCATTATTCCCTAGTAAGGGTTTAGGGTTTTAAGGTTAGGGTTCGGGTTTTAGGGTTAGGTTTTAGGGTTAGGGTTAGGGTTATGAGTTATAGGGTTAGAGTTAGGGTTATGGCAAAAATAATCATAACCCTAACCGTAATCCTAAAACTAACCCTAACTCTAAAACCCGAACCCTAACCTTAAAACCCTAAAGCTAAAACCAGTACAAACGCACGAACGATGTCATAAATAACAGTGACAAACGAAATATATACTGCTGATAGTTGTTGTTGACAACGGATAGTTTTTGTTGACAAACAACGGCACTAATTTTATTCAAGGGAAAAATCCTATAACACCGTTGTTTACATTCCACGCCGTAATTGTTTTCACCTCAATAGACGTCAGTGATTGGTTGAAATTACCGAAATACGACAATTTTTTTACATGAAATAACTTCGAATACCAAATTTTTTATCTGTTCTATAACACAAAATATACAAGTATTCGAAGTTTGAAAGTGTTTCGGTACCAAAAACACTACATAAAAAAATGTTGCCCGTCAAATCACAAAGATCCAAAATAAAAATTTCGTCTTGTCAAAAGATTTGGACCGGAACTAGGTTTTTTTTTTTTTTTTTTTTGACACACAGAATCCAAAAGTGACATCCATTTGTCGCCATCAAGCCAAGATTTTACGACGCAGTATCCATAGAATTTAATTTTTTTTTTCAATGAAATAACTTGTGAAGAACAAGGCATAATATACAAATATACATATGTTGGTGGTGGTGGTGGTGGTGGCGGCGGTGGCCGTGTAGCGGCAGTGGAGGTAAGAGGGGGACATTTTGGCAGCAACTCTTAGTTTGGTGACGAGACAGTGATATAGATGAATGCATACTGAGTGATTCAAAATTGGCAGAGTCGTTAGCGCATCGGAGAAAATTCCTCGCTGCATTTATTCTGATGTTCTGAGTTCAAATGTCAGTCTTGAAATATTAAATTCTGACTCTCTACATAGTGAGTTCAAATCCAACTTAGATTAACTTCGCATTTTACTCTTCCAGGTTCGATAAAACGGAGTACCAAAGCCATGCGGTGAACTGGCAGAGTTGTCAGAACGAGCATTGGACGAAAATACCTTGCAGTATCTAATCCACCATCTGACATTCTGTGGCCAAATTCCGTCGAGGTCAACTTTGCTTTTCACCTAGCAGCAATTGTAATCAAATCTAAATGAAAACGGGAGATAATCCATGTGGTCAACAATTCTCCAAAATTATACACCACTGAGGAAAATACAGTTTGTTCTAGCAACAGGGGACATTTCTGCCTCGTTGTGAGTCATCCGCTTAGCTTCACACTAACTTCACTCCAACTAGACACACTGCATCTACAAAATGAGTAAAAAGCATTTATGGGTTGTGTAATTTGCTTAATTTAAATAAAAATATGTGGAAAGAAATAACTCAGGTTATTTACCGGAATAAATTTGCATAGCAAGGACAAAGAAAGTTATACTAAATACTTTACAAGACGAATTCTAGATATACGCACACACACTTATACACACTGACACACAAACACAAAACAAACTTACAAACGTTCATATGAGGCTTTAGGAATATACATCCACACACATAGGCTCATATTACATCAACTCATACACACTTTCTCGTTTATATATACATATACACACATAAACATGCACATACATATATATATATACACACATACATACTTATGCATATATATATATATATATATATATGTATACATATATATATATATATATATATATATATATATGTATACGTGTGTGTATATATGTGTGTGTGTGTGTGTATGTATGTACGTACGTTCACCACCGTGCTGCTCCATGTTCGACAGCAAAAGCAATCACATTCACTTTTCTAGGCACGCGACTGTGTGCATGCGCGTATACGTGTATAGTGTATGGTGTGTGTGTGTGAATGAATGTGTATTTACACTCACACAAGCACACACACACATACACACACACACCTACACACACACACACACAACACACACACACACACACACACACATATATATAATAAATATATACGCAGGAGACACGAAGCACGTTGCATTTCATTTTAATGAATATAGAAACATGGAGTGAAATTGAGAGAATTCGAAACAGAGAGAGAGAGAGAGTGGTGGAAGGGCGAAAGAGACGGGGAGAGAAAAGGAGAAACAAGGAGAGCGGGGAAAGCAAGAATGAGGGGGTGATAAAGTAGCGTGATGTTAGAGAGGGGTAGAAAATTCCAGAAAAGCCTTTAGAATTTCTAATTATATACATAAGCCACACATTCATCCATTAGTCCACCCTTCCCACGCGACCAAGTTAGCCAGCAAACCCTAAATATCTGTACTCCACTCCCTATCGCCTTCTCACCAGCGCTCGCATCCACTCCGTCTTTTGTGTAGCTTGTTTTTCGGCTGTTTATATACTCCAGCTTCATTAAACAATTCGTTTGCCTCAAGTCTTGCGTTGCCATCTCATTGATACAGACTGGGCGGTGAGCTGGCAGAATCGTTAGCGCGCCGAACAAAATGCTTAGCGACATTTGATCCGTCCTTACGTTCTGAGTTCCAATTCCGTCGAGGTCGACTTTGCTTTTCATCCTTTCGGAGTTGAATAATTAAATACCATTTGAGTATTGGGGTTGTTGTAATCGACTAGACCTCTCCCGACAAATTTCAGGCCTTGTGCCTATATTAGAAAGGATTGATACAGATTGCTCCCTAGTATTGTTATATACGAATGTATCTGTGCCTGTATATATATATATATATATATATATATATATATATATATATATATACACACATATATATATATATATAACCACATATTTTTAAATTCTTTGTATTTGTTTCAGTCATTTGACTGCGGCCATGCTGGAGCACCATCTTTAGTCGAAGAAATCGACCCCAGGACTTATTATATGTAAGCCTAGTACTTATTCTACCGGTCTTTTTGCTAAACCGCTAAGTTACGGGGACGTAAACATACTAACATCGGTTGTCAAGCGACGGTGGGGAAACACACACACACACACGCACACACACACACACACACACATATATTCGACTGGTTTCTTTCAGTTTCCGTCTATTAAATCTACTCACAAGGCTTTGGTCGGCCCGAGGCTATATAGTAGAAGACACTTGCCCAAGGTGCCTCGCTGTGGGACTGAACCCAGAACTATGTGGTTGGGAAGCAAGTTTCTTACCACACAGCCACTCCTACGCCTAATTTTTTTTTCTTTTGTTTTTAGACACGTCGAATGTGTATCGTATTTGACAGAGGAGGTAATATTTCGAACCCAGTATAGTCGTGAAATTAGCAGAAAGATCGGGGGGAAAGTCGTCAACAGACAACCACGGGATTCGAGC
The DNA here is from genome assembly GCF_046866305.1 of Octopus bimaculoides. Taxonomy (NCBI): domain Eukaryota; kingdom Metazoa; phylum Mollusca; class Cephalopoda; order Octopoda; family Octopodidae; genus Octopus; species Octopus bimaculoides. The sequence goes on from NC_142935.1 coordinate 89,955,363, forward strand.
CCACACCCCTCGAATACCTGCTGAGTACTGTACCTTTAAGTTAAAGTACCCGCTGACAACAATCTACGTCAAATTAAGCGCTAAATACATAGCTTAATACATACACACACACACACACACACACACACACATACATACATATACATATATATATATGTATGTATGTATGTGTGTGTGTGTGTGTGTGTGTGTGTAAAATATATATATTTATATATATATACAATAATACAAATAATATATAAATATATATATTTAATCCTTTATATTGAACACTCAGTATTTCATATATTCAATAAGACGTTCAATACTTCATTTCATTGTACCATCCATTTTTATATTATATATTATATATTCCATATTCTATATCCCACATTAATTTTACAAGAATATAAATTAAACATAAAAAACAGACATGGAGGGCCGTTAGGCCAGACGAGGTAAGGTAGCGAGTGCTGGAATATTCTTTGATAAGAGAAAGGATACAAGAGGAGACAGATAAGAATGAGTCTGGTCTGTGCGAAAGATGAAGAAAAAGAAAGATGATCACATGAGGAAAAGAAAGTTGGACGATGGTCAGTGTGAGCAGCGAGAGAAAGTAAAGGAGGAAGAGAGAGAGAGAGAGAGAGTAAAGGAGGAAGAGAGAGAGAGAGAGAGTAAAGGAGGAAGAGGGAGCGAGAGAGTAAATGAAGAAGAGGGATAGAGAAAGAGACAAATAGAAGACAGTAAAGGGGAAAACAAAAAAAGAATTAGAGAAAGGATGAGAGAGAAAAAACGATTGGGAGAGAAGGGGAGAAAAAAGAATTAGAGTAAGGAAGAAGGAGAAAACGAAAGGGGTAGAGAGAGAACAGTACAGGGTAGAGTCGCATCAAAATTATTAAGATAAACTTACTTGGAAGTGGAAGCGTGGCTTTCAATCATATAACAATATATATAATATATATATGCATATATACATACATATATGCACATATATATATATATTTACATATATATGCATATATAGGTACAAGACGTCACAAAACGTAAGCAACATGAAATACGAAAACATCAATTACGACAGCAACAGTAAAATATTTAGCGAAGGATTACTCAGTTTGGAACTGAACCCAGAACCATGTACATGGTAAGTAAGATTCTTACCGCACAAAAATTATATACTATATATATATATATATATATATATATATATATATATATATGTGTGTGTGTGTGTGTGTGTGTGTGTGTGTGTGTGTGTGTGTGTGTGTGTAGCTTGCTTGCCAACCACATGGTTCCGGGTTCAGTCCCACTGCGTGGCACCTTGGTCAAGTGTCTTCTACTGTAACCTCGGGCCAACCAAAGCCTTGTGAGTGGATTTGGAAACTGAAAGAAGCCCGTCGTATATATGTATATATATATATGTGTGTTTGTGTGTCTGTGTTTGTCCCCCCCCCCCCCCCAACATCGCTTGACAACCGATGCTGAAGTGTTTACATCCCCGTAACTTAGCGGTTCGGCAAAAGAGGCCGATAGAATAAGTACTAGGTTTACAAAGAATAAATTCTGTGGTCGATTTGCTCGACTAAAGGCAGTGCTCCAGCATGGCCACAGTGAAATAACTGAAACAAGTAAAAGAGATAAGTAGGGAGAGAAGGAGAGAGAGAGAGAGATGAACAGATAGATAGATAGACAGACAGACAAAGAGACAGACAGACAGATAGATAGACAGATCGATAGATAGATTGATTGATACATACATTCATACATACATACATACATAGATGTATACATAGTTATATACATACGTGTATAAACGCACACACATTTACGTTTATACGTCCATATATCCATATATGTATGTGTGTATAAGTGTGTGTATGTGTGTGTGCTTTTGCACGCGTGTGTGCGTGTGTGCGTGTGCGTGTGTGTGAGTGAGTATGTGGTGTGTGCGTTTGTGTAACTAAAACAAAGCCATTCTAAGTCTTAACAATTGTATTGAGGAACGCGGGCTGCAATGATGTGACCAGCATTAGAGTTCCCGTCATGCACCTGGGACTGAGCTGCTGCTACACGCGTACGCACATGCAGACGCACACGCACACCCACATAAACACACTTATACACTCACTCTCACACACACGCATACAGCCTAAGCTAAAGTCAGCTAACTGAGTGATAAATTCACTCGCCAACACTCTACAACACATACTACGACGACCCCCCCAACACACTGCAACTTATTTTTCCTCCTCACCGTGTTTCCTCAGCCATACCGTTCAAGCTCCAAATTTTGATCCTTGAAACTCACACCCGGTTCACACTCCACCCTATAAATCTTGGTTTCAAATGTCGGTACAAGGCCAGCAATTTTGAGGATGGGGTAAATCGATTACACCGACCCCAAAAGGATGAAAGGTAAAATCGACCTCGGTGGAATTTGAACTCAGCATGTAAAGACGGGCGAAATACTGTTAAGCATTTTGCCCGGTGTGCAAACGATTCGGCCAGCTCAACACCCTATTTCACCCTATAAATATTAATTACATGCATTTCACAAACATCAACCACATCAGCATCACCAATCTGGGAGTCTCTGTAAAAGATACGGACTCAGTCCCTTTTAAATGTATATCATATCAGCACAGGATTTGTTGGGAACTACAAACTTCTGGGTGTTTCATACCCTTCTTCGTCTTATCTTCAGTATATATTAACTGTAGTTATAATCTGTTATTGTATATAAAAAAAACAAAATTATAGATGACAATTAAGGGAGGAATGTTGTTTGAATTCAATGTCATTTTCCCCCGATATTACATATCCTGTCACTTGATGGATACCACAAATTCCGGAGAGTTTTATGCCCATCGTCTGATCTTCAGTATAAATTGGTCGCAATTAAAAATTGTTACTATATTTAAAAATATATATATATATATATAGGCGCAGGTGTGGCTGTGTGGTAAGTAGCTTGCTTACCAACCACATGGTTCCGGGTTCAGTCCCACTGCGTGGCACCTTGGGCAAGTGTCTTATACTATAGCCTCGGGCCGACCAAAGCCTTGTGAGTGGATTTGGTAGACGGAAACTGAAAGAAGCCCGTCGTATATATGTATATATATATATATATATATATATATATATATATATATATATATATATATATATATATATATGTGTGTGTGTGTGTGTGTGTCTGTGTTTGTCCCCCCACCATCGCTTGACAACCGATGCTGGTGTGTTTACGTCCCCGTTACTTAGCGGTTCAACAAAAGAGACCGATAGAATAAGTACTAGGCTTACAAAGAATAAGTCCTGGGGTCGATTTGTTCGACTAAAGTCGGTGCTCCAGCATGGCCGCAGTCAAATGACTGAAACAAGTAAAAGAGTAAAAGAGTATATATTATAAATGAAAATCATGGAAGCAATGTTACTTCTGATTCTGTAATGTTATTTTCCGTCATCAAATGTCCTGACAATTGGCAAGGTCGCTTTAGCAATCAAGAAATAAATTTGTTCTGCTGCGTCTGGCATTAGCTTATTACATAGACGCACTAGTGTCTTCCTGTTTACAGTAGTTTTTTTTTTTTAATATAGCTCTCCTTCAACCATCTCTAGCTTTGTTTTGAGAATGGGTGCGATATTTTGTATAGGATAGTTGTATTATCAACTCCTATTGTTGTTGTGGTTGTTTGTTCCTCAGGAGCAACCCTGACTGTGCAAACATATGATCAGACCATTTTAACTATAACCCGGGGTCATTTTTTTTAGGCATAGTGTACTTGGATTACATTATTCAATGTTTCCTTCTAATCCTTAGAACGGTCAGCTGTGATCTGAGGAAGATTTAACTGTACCAGGTCTAGTAAACACGTAAAAGATCTTGTGTTATGTAGTGTAATGCGTAACAATGGCTCCTTGTTATAGATGCATATTCAGTCAACAAGAAAGTGCGGTAGTTGTATGTCCAATGTCACGGTTAATGTCATGACGTTTACTACCGCCATTTTAACATCGGAATTTGTTAATTACATTAGTCATTTGAAATTAATTCAGTGCATTGGTTTGTTATTAACGAAAAGATTACGTTTTTAAATCAAATTTTCGGTGTTTTGTAATATATCATTAGTGCGTTTTGTGACTGGACGTAATGCATCCTGTGTTTTATTTAATAACATTTTTGATAACGCATTCATTTTATTCTATAGACAAGATCATTTCATTTATTTCATTTGTTAATGTAGCTTGTTTTTCGTGAATAATAATGTCTGTTGTATTTATTGTGTTGAATGTCTTTCTGTATTGTTGTCTGCCTCGGTGTACAAATTGCTTCAAATATCCATTATAAACTAACGTTTGTTTTAGCCTATTAATTTCTTTGTCCAGCGTCTCTTTTGTGGAGCAGAACCTAAAATATATTCTGAGCAGAGTTTTGTGACTGAAATTCTTGTTGGTGTTGATGTTGTTGTTTAGCTTAGTATACCCTAGGGGGTTAAGTGTTTTGGGCTTACGATCATAAGGTCAGGAGTTCGGTTCCTAGACTGGGTAGTGTGTTGTGTCTGAGCAATTTCTAGAACGGTAACCTGTGAATTGAGGAAGCTTGCTTCGCAACCACATGGTTTCGTGTTATTCCACTGTACGGCACCATGGGTAAGTGTCATCTACTATAGGCCCGGACCGATCAAAGCCGTGTGAATGCATTTCGTAGACGGAAAGCGAAATACCGTCGTGTGTATATATACATATGTGTGTGTGTGTGTGTGTGTGTGTGTGTGTGTGTGTGTGTGTGTGTGTGTGATCGTATTTGTCTTTGTGTATGTGTATGTGTTTATCCCCCCACCACTGCTTGATAGCCGGTGTTGATTTGTTTGCCTCAACTTCTCCTCCTCCCACTCTACCCACACCAAGCTCTCCATCCCCTACTCCCAATCCCCCCGTCTGCGCAGGCACTGCAGTGACAACCAAGACTTTGAGACTCAGTCTCAGCTCATGACTCACCATTTCATCCTCCGTGGATATGCCCTCACCACTATTCACACCGCCCTTACCAGAACACGTTCCATAGACCGTGCATCAGCTCTCTCTCCTCGCACCCGCTCCGCTGTTGCCCGTCTCCTGTTTCCCCTCACCTACCATTCCTCCACCCTGCCCCTCCAACGCACCATTCTCCAACGCACCATTCTCCAAGCCTTCCGGCGACTCCAGTCCGACCCCGCCACTTCACATATTTTCCCCAACCTAGCCCTTCCCTCCTTCAAAGGAGCACACAACATACGTGACCTCCTTGTCCACAGTTTCTTCCCTAACCCCATCTCCTAACCAAGCTCGTTCCCTTGCTCTCGCCCACGCTGTCGCACTTGCCCTACCTCTCCAACACTACCATCCTCACAGGCACCCTTCATCGTCTGTATCATATCACTGACTCATTTACCTGCATTTCTTGCAACGTCAGTTACTGCATCTCCTGCTCTTTCTGTCCTTTTCTGTACATCGGTCAAACGGGACGCCGCTTGGCTGACCAGTTCGCGGAGCACCTCCGAGACATTAGAGTCGGCAATGACACCTTAGTCTCGCGCCATTTCCGCTCTACCGATTATTCATTACAATACCTGTCTGTGTTCGGATTGTTTTTTTGCACAGGGGTCATCCGGACTCCCGCCTTCACCGTGAACAGAAATTAATCTTCTCTCTTCGCTCCTTTGCGTCACATGGGCTCAACTTCACTCCCTTCTTCATCTGACTTCCCTCTTCTCCTCTTTTCATCTGACACATACTTCCTCCTTCACTCCTACCCACCTTTCCTCTCTTGCCCTGACACCTACTTCCTCTCTTCACTCCTACCCACCTTCTCCCTTCATGGTTCCCCCTCCATCCACACCCCGCCCCACGCATACCACTCCCACATACCCACCCCTACCCCACATCATCATCACACAACCACATCCTCACCCCACATTCTCACCTAAACCCACACCCACCCTCATTTACCCACACTCCAACACCGCCACACCACACACCACCACACCACCATACCACATCACACCACCCCAAATCACTCCGCGCACACTAGCACTGACCACTTCCTGGCACCCACACCAGCATCCACGCATTCACACATTACAAACGCACAAGCAAGCACACATCCACTCGTCAAAGTCACCAGCCCTATCCACACGCACACACTTACACACTATAACATACACACACGCACGCGCACCTTCGTTTGGGATCACCAGTACTTTATTATCTCCCCTTCTTCCTAGCTCTCCTGCCGAACCACCTTTGTCCAACCAGTCGCTATG
>NC_142935.1:89964143-90024143 GCF_046866305.1 Octopus bimaculoides
GTATATGCAGAGTTGAAGGACAGATGTAACCATGGTGATCTGATGTACAAGCCTTCTGCATTGACTTATTAATGTACGATTGTATAGTACAATGTGTAGCATGCATATTGGTGCAGATGGCGCAGGAGTGGCTGTGTGGTAAGTAGCTTGCTTACCAACCACATGGTTTTGGGTTCAGTCCCACTGCGTGACACCTTAGGCAAGTGTCTTCTACTATAGCCTCGGGCCGACCAAAGCCTTGTGAGTGGTTTTGGTAGACGGAAACTGAAGGAAGCCCGTCGTATATATATGTATATGTATATATATATATATATATATATATATATATATATATATATGTGTGTGTGTGTGTGTGTGTGTGTGTGTGTGTGTGTGTGTGTGTGTTTGTGTGTCTGTGTTTGTCCCCCACCACAACACCGCTTGACAACCGATGCTGGTGTGTTTACGTCCCCGTAACCTAGCGGTTCGGCAAAAGAGCCCGATAGAATAAGTACGAGGCTTACACAGAATAAGTCCTAGAGTCGATTTGCTCGACTCAAGGCGGTGCTCCAGCATGGCCGCAGTCAAATAACTGAAACAAGACCGAAGGGGTTCTTTAAACTTTATATATGCGTGTGTTTGTGTATGTGTGTGTGTGTGTGTGTGTGTGCGTGTGTGTAGACGTGCGAACATACATACTTATATACACAAATATGTTACTCATAGAGATACACACACGCACACGTGTACCTATGTGCGCAGATGCCCTTACATGCATGCTCTGTTGCATTCAAGTCTAGTACTTCAATCTCAAACAGTGTCATTGATCTTGAAGCTCCACAGAAAGAAATGAGGTGCAATGACCTGATCTTCGTTGCTCACAAACAACAAAACTACCGGAAATGATAAATATTTAGTATATATTGCCATTGGCATCTCCGTAGGATCGGGGAAAGTAGGAGCCAGCCGTCACCTCACCTGGTCAAATCATCGGAGAAAATCTAAAGCATGATGGCTTTTTTTGTGTTGCTTGAGTTTGTTCGGCAAGTCTTCATCCGGGCCACACAGCTATCTGGATTATTTCCAGGCATAAATTGTCCTCTTCTTATTATCATGTTAGACTTGTATATATCTTTGGGTAGTGTGGAGGCGCAATGGCCCAGTGGTTTAAGGCAGCGGACACGCGGTCATAGGATCGCGGTTTCGATTCCCAGACCGGGCGTTGTGAGTGTCTATTGAGTGAAAACACCTAAAGCTCCACGAGGCTCCGGCAGGGGATGGTGGCGAACCCTGCTGTACTCTTTCACCACAACATTCTCTTACTCTTACTTCCTGTTTCTGCTGTGCCTGTAATTCAAAGGGTCAGCCTTGTCACACTGTGTCACGCTGAATATCCCCGAGAACTACGTTAAGGGTACACGTGTCTGTGGAGTGTTCAGCCACTTACACGTTAATTTCACGAGCAGGCTGTTCCGTTGATTGGATCAACTGGAACCCTCGATGTCGTATGCGACGGAGTGCCAACCACATCTTTGGGTACCACACATCACATCTAACAGCGTATCCTTATACTCTCAGCCGCTGAGCAATGGCCTCCATCGACTAGTAGATGTGGTTATTGGGGATCTTCTGGATCTGGTGGATAAACTCAGCCGTCTTGACAATGTCTGATTACTGAGAATGTTTCTTCTTCTTGGCTACGGGCAACGCATCCCCTCTAGAAGCATCCAGTTCTTTCTTAAACTTGGCTATGTTTAAGGAACTGGCGATATTCCATTCGTTTTGGTTGTTAGTAGAGCGACGAGTATGGACGGCGTGTTAACTCATTTCTTGTGTGGAATTTGCCATATCGATGGTGCCAATATGTCTGAAAGAGAAATGAAAAGGTTGAAATTTGGCCCATGGCGAGGAATAATTGAATTGTCTCTCTTTCTCCTTCCTCTCTTCATCACCCTCTGTCTCTCTCTATACACATACATACATACATACATACATATATATATATATATATATATATATATATATATATATATATATGTATAGGTATTTATGTGTATACACACACGCACGCACACACACACACACACACACACACACACACACACACACACACACACATAGGTATTTGTGTGTATATATGTACATGGAAGTGCTAACGTACGAAACTTTCGGTTCTTCAGTCACTCAGTTGGTTCCGCTCAGGCCTGGTTGCGTGGTAAGAGCTTGCTTCCCAACCACATGGTTCCAGGTTCAGTCCCACTGCGTGGCACCCTGGACTAGTATCTTCAAATATGATCTCGGGCCGACCAAAGCCTTGTGGGTGGATTTGGTAGACGGAAACTGAAAGAAGTCCGTCATATATATATATGTGTGTGTGTGTGTGTGTGTGTGTGTGTGTGTGTGTGTGTGTTTACTTCCCCGTAAATTATCGGTTCGGCAAAAGAGACCGATAGAATAAGCACCGGGCTTTAAAAAAAGTCCTGGAGTCGACTTGTTTGACTAAAATCCTTCAAGGCGGTGCTACAGCATGACTGCAGTCAAATGACTGAAACAAGTAAAATAATAAATGAATATATATATATATATATATATATATATATATATATATATATATATATATATATATATATATATACATACATGTCAAAGTGCATCCCTTGACCAAATTTGCATACATGAGGTTGATAATATCTTAAGACTTGGAAGGCAGCTCCTTGAGCAACACTCTTTGTCTGATAACCTAGAATACATGCCCAAAGAAGTCGCACGACTCTACTGCAACGTATCATGAGATGAAAGGATGAGCCTACATGAGTAGAAGACTATGCATGGATATGTTACTGGAAAGTTCCGAGATGACAGTAACATTGATCATCAAACCAGTTTATCATGGACCAATAGCCGGATTATTAGCTCCCACTTTGAAGGGTATGCATTTGCAATCCAGGAACAGAAAATATCAACCAAGTACCTGATGCACAAAAGGGATAGAGATGCGGGAAAAGTCGTAAAGTGTGACATCTGATGCAGACTTCGTGGAGTTCACACTGAAGATATCACCCACATCATAAGCAGTTGTCCAAAAATGTCATTACGATATTATCTACCGATGAGACATGACGTTGTAGCTAGGACACTCTATAATGAAATCCGTGGGAAGGATAATCCCGGTGACAAAGAAATAAGAACCCACAATATAGTAGAAGTCATAGCCACTCATAATAAAAAGGAATACTGGTGGAATGTACCAGTGAAGACCTCAATAAAATGTAAGCACAACAGACCTGATATAATGATTTGGAATAAGAGAAGAGAAACTCAGCAGAGTTGTGGAAATTAGTTGTCCAGTGTATGTTAACATAAAGCTGAAGATCAGTGTAAAAGAGGATATCTACGCTGAACTATTGAGAGATCTGCAGTTACTCTATCTAGATTACAAGTTCAGGTTTGTACCTGTAATTATTGGGGCCCTGTAACACACTGCCTAAATACCAATCTTGAGAAATTAGGTTTCTGAAAATCAGAAAGAAAAAAGCTGATTCAAAGACTACAGATCCAATCCATCACTGGAACTGTAAAAATCTGTAAAACTTTCCAGAAGTTTATCATTTAAATATATATTAGCATGTCTAGATATGCAACTATATGCATGAGAATGCATATATAAAACATACAAATCTGCACATACATACATACATACATACATACATACAAAAATACCCTGTTGTTGATGTTGAAATTCCAATGAAGGAACTTTGGATCAAGGTTAGAAACCAGTTCTTTCAGTATTGGCAAGAAATTTTGAAATAAACTGATTAATAACATATATACATTATCTAGCAGAGGCAACAGAATTGTGTGTGTGTGTGTGTATATATACAAACACAGTATTAATAGCCGTATTATTAACACCTACGACAGCTGCACCACCATCGCTGCCACCACTAACACCACCCACTCTATAATTGAAACAATACACATATTAGACATTTATGACAATGGTTCCACTGTGCAACACTTTAGCTGTTATGCCAGAACCGCTTATTCTCTATATATGCAACTATGTGCAAATGTGACGTATTGCATCTGTCCCCTCTGTGCAGCAGTTACTGCCTACACGACAGGACAAGAGATATATCAACTGACATAAATTTTAAAACACACATTCACACACACACACACGCACACGCACGCACGCACACGGAGAAGACACAGACTTATATACACATAATATATACCTACACACACTGTGTATGTGCATATATATATATGTACATATATTTATATGCTATGTACATAACCATATACATATTGTACAAATATGTATGTATATAGAGGTAGATACTTATGAATATGTGTGTGTCTGTGCGTGCGCGTAGTGTGTGTGTGTGTGTGTGTGTGTGTGTTTGTGTGTGTGTACATATATAAATGTATTATATAGTCACACATTCATATATACACTCACACATAAGGTCAGCAACAAATATTACGAAGAAAGTAATGACAAGCACGTACATAGAAAAGTAAATTAAAAGTATTTTTATGAGATAGACACATACATCCAAATATGAGTATATAGAGCAGCATTTATAGGTTACACACACTCCTGTACCTATCAACACACACACACACACACATACATGCACGTATATATATGGCAAAATATATACATACATGCATAAACAGGCATAAATACGCAAACACATGCACATATGCACACAGGCATGCACTCATATATATATATACATGCACACGCATACACACACATACATAAATACATACATACATGTATATATGTATGTATGTATATATACGATGTGCATCATTCAGTTTCCGTCTACCAAATCCACTCACAAGGCTTTGGTTGGCCTGAGACTTTAGTAGAAAACACACGCAGAAGGTGCCACGCAGTGGAACTGAATACGGAACCATGTGGATATCTATATTTTACTGTTATAATCGGTATTAATTACAAAGTAACTTAATGGCCAACATCATATATACACGTGCTCTTGGTTAATGTATATATATATATATATACACTACCAAGGTTTATAAGTCAAAACTGTACCTACCTGTGTTAGCAGTGCTATTAAAACTGTTTTTAAAGTTATCTCTATAGATATTCTACAATATTTAGAGTCAGCGCTGAAGGTTGCAACGTTTTGTATACGAATATGTCTAAGTAAACAATGCGATTGAGGATAGGAAAATAGGTAATGGGTGTGTATGCATATGTCAGGAGTCATTGCTCTTTCTTCAACTCCCCGTCTAACCCATGAACCATCGACAAACACAATACTTGGTTTTCTGAAGAAAATATGTAGAAACAATTTTAAAAAGTGATTGAATAGCACTGCTAACACAGGTTGGACACTCTATTGACTGATAAGCCTTTTATAAACTTTGTAGTTATATTAATACGTACATATCTGTGGCCAGGAATGTGTTTAATATGTAAAATATGTATATTTTACATATTATGTATATCCAGTTGTGACATCGCTAAATTTGGTGTCTGTTGAAGCAATGAATTCGTGACTGGTTAATGGGCTGGATGTGGTGCTAAAGAAAGAGCAAGAACTCCAGAAATATGCATGTACACCCGTTACCTATTTTTATGTTCTCGATCACATTGTTTTTCTTAGGCAAAACGTCGTAACTCTAAGTGCTGGCTGCAGTTTCTATAGAAAACCAGTAGAGAAAACTTTAAAAAGCGGTGTATACACACACACACACACACACACACACACACACACACACACACACACTCACATACACACATACACTCACACACATACACACACTCACGCATACACATATATACACGATGCATTTCCATCCACCAAATCCACTCGCAGTCCTTTGGCTGGCTCAGAATTTGAGTAGAAAACACTTGTCCAAGGTGCCACGTAGTGGGACTGAACCCGGAACTATGTGGTTGGGGAGAATACCTCTACTACACAGTCACGCTTGCCCTTACATATACAAATTTATACATACATTATACAAATATATACATACATAATCTAATTTAGTCTAAGCACGCTCAGTGACACAGAAATGCAAGTAGCGTTCTCACTATCCCCTGTTATAACGATCTTCGTCTCCCCCCGATATATATTGTGTTTTTAAACGCAGCCCATTCATAAAAGATATTTCCAGGCAAATACCGTAGTAAATATGCTTTTCACGGTGTATTTGTATTCAAAATTAATATACCCACGTGTTGTTAGCAGGTTGGGCAAAATGCTTAGCATTATTTCGTCTAACTTCACTTTCTGAGTTCAAATTCCGCCGAGGTCGACTTTGCCTTTCGTCCTTTCGGGGTCGATAAAATAAGTACCAGCTAAGTATTGGAGTCGATGTAATCGACTAGTCCCCACCCCCAAAATTTCAGGCCTTGTGCCTTTAATAATAATAATAATAATAATAACTATTATTATTATTATTATTATTATTATTATTATTATTATTTGTAAGGGGCGAGCTGGCAGAATCATTAGCACGCCGAACGAAATGCTCAGCGGTATCTCGTCTGTCTTCATGTTCTGAGTTCAAATTCCGACGGAGTCGACTTTGCTTTCTTCCTTTGGGGGTCAATAAGTTATGTACCAGTTACGCACTAGGGTCGATGTAATCGACTGGACCCTCCCACAAAATTTAAGGCCGTGTGCTTATAGTAGAAAGGATTATTATTATTATTATTATTATTATTATTATTATTATTATTATTATTTGTAGTAGCAGTAGTAGTAGTGGTGGTGGTGGTGGTGGTGGTGGTGGTTTTCGGTGAACGAGTGCAAAGCTGCTGTGACACAACGTGTGAAAGGTCACTTCCTGTGATGCATATAGTGAAGGTATTTTGGTTCTTATATCTCCGAAGTGTCAAATTAGCTTAAAAGACGGAAAGGTAAACAAGGGCAAGACAACGATAACAGCAGCAGCGGCAGAAGCAGCAGCCAGAAAAACAACAACAACACTACGATTACCACCATCACCATCATCATCATCACAACCACCACCGTCACCACCACCACCACCACCATCACCACCACCAGCACCACCACCACACAACCACCGTTACCATCACCAACACCTTCACCAGTAACACCACATGCACCACCATCACCTGAACTTGCACGATCACCACCTGCGTCACCACCACCTGCGCCACCACCACCACTACTACCACCTACGGCACCATCACCACTACCAGCAACATCAACATTACCTGCAGCCCCGCCTCCACCACACTACACTACCAGCGCAACCACCTCTAACAACAACAACAACATTTATTCTGAAAAATTGCGCAATAGCTTCAGAGTAATAGGTTTGTAGGAGGGTGTACGGTGTTCGAATCCAACCAAGCAGTCATTTGACATGTCAAGCATAGCAGCTAAATTCCACTGAATCATAAGGTAGCAATAGATAAGCCAATATGCTTAGCGATGAACCCAGAGCGAAGGTGGTCATGATTGGAAAATCTTTGAAGCCTAAATCTGTTTCAACTGGGTTTTTTGTTTTTTTATTTATCTAACCTGGGACGATGAAATGCCAAGCTGGCTTCGGCAGGATTTCAATTTAAATTGTAACAAGTCTTATCTAAGACAACGATCATTTTGCTAGTAGCTCTACCAGTTCATCTAGCCCCTATCTTTAGGCATCCTCGTGTAAAATGATGCACTGAAACATAACGCATTACACATGGTGTGGTGATGGTAGTGGTGGTGGTGGACGGACTGATGCACGGTCGGACGGACGGACGGACGGGCGGATGGACAGAAGGGTGGATAGACTGATAGATATACAAATAGATATGTAGATATATTACAACTACACACGCACACACAAACACACAGACCCACACACGTATATATATATATATATATATATATGTGTGTGTGTGTGTGTGTGTGTGTGTGTGTGTGTGTGTGTATGTATGTATTTATGTATGTATGTATATAAATTAAGGCGCATAGTTCAGTGCTTAGAGCGTCGGGTTTACAATCGTGAGGTTACGAGTTTCGTATTCCCAGACCGAGTTGTGTGTTTTGAGCAAGACACTTCGATTCACATTGCTCTATCTAGTTTACTCAGTTGTAGAAATGGGTTGTGAAGTCACTATTGCCAAGCTGTATTGGCCTTTGGCATTTCGTTGGCGCGGAGAGGGTGTTCTGTTGTGCATGGTTGACTACTGATCTTCCACAAACAACATTGTCCGGACTTGCGCCTTGGAGCGAAACTTTATAGATGAAATCCCATGGTTATTCGTGACCGAATGGGATCTTTACTCTTTACCCTGTGTGTGTGTGAAAATGTATTAAAATGCATTAAAATTTGAACTATATACAATTTAAATTGGTATGTAATTGTCTATGTCGAAATAATATCTGATATCTGGAGGTATTTTGAGATACAGATATCGCAATGGTTGTATTCAGTTACACATTTAAATATGTTGACAACAATATAATTATATAGTAAGATATTATATTAAATATCCTTAAGATACTTCGAGACCTGAATGTTTCATATGAAACATGCGCAATCATCAGTTTTCTATAATCCTTTCCTTTAACTCTATCACTGATATTACACATGATGATATATAGATATATACATACATGCATACATACATACGTACATACGAAAGTATATATGGAGACATTCATACAAACGAGCATACATACGTACATTTACACAATCTGGATAAGCTAGGGCTTCTAGAAAAAGAAATCAACTAGCTAATTCGTACATTACAAATACAATCTGTAAGTGGAACAGTAAAAATATGCGAGGCTTTTCACAAGTCTAAAATGCTAATTCTTGTTTGTTATTTACATCTAACAACGAAGTGTTGTTATCTCTGTTCGAAGCTAGTTCCTTCCTCAGAGAAAGATTTGAAATGATTAAAAACAGAAGAAAACGCGTGTGTGTGTGCGTGTGTGCGTGCGTGTGTGTGTATGTGTGTGTACGTGTGTGTGTGCGTGCGTGTGTGCGTGTGCTCTCGCGTGTGTTTATCTGCCTCGCCGCAGGTTTTCAATAAACATTGTACATATATTAGAACACTAGAAAAGTGTGATTAATATTTATCCTTGAAGAAATTAAGTTTTGCTTTGTTAATTAGATAAAAAAATAATAATAATTATACGAAAAACATGCGTGCATTTATGTATGTATGTATGTATGTATGTATGCATGTATATATATATATATATATATATATATATATATATATATATATATATATATATATATATATATATATATATATACGTAGGTGTTAATGCATCTGTGCAGTTTCGTATGAATATGTAACGTATATATATATATATATATTTGCATGTATGTAATGTATGAATGTGTACACACTCATACACACACACGCACCCACGCACACACACGCACACATGCACACACGTAGACATATATACATACTTAAGTATGATTATGTATGTGCATCTATGCATATGTATATTTTGTATGCATATATATGTCTGATGTTTAACATCAGACATATGTACATATATATTTATATATATATATATATGTCTGTATATTCATGTGTGGTGGTGATGGGGTATATTATATCTATGTGCATACATATATATATTATATGTGTTTATACATGTTATATATATATATATATATATATATATATATATATATATATATATATATATATATATATATATATATATATATATATATTTGTGTACGCGTGTATGTAGTTTATATTATGTGAAACGTCTACCATCAATAATAACTATATTTAATATGCTAATTCATTGCACTCATTAACCCTTTAAGTGCACTCAAAACTGCACCCAAGAGTATTGTTGTTCCAAACCCTACAAATATGACTTTGCACCATGACTGGGGAGCTTTTTCAGCACTAGGAATCAAATTGCCGGTACATATGCACCCGTATAGGTACATTTGTACCGAGATTAAATTTAAGTCTTTAATGTTAGACATTCATAAAAATAGTAGCAGGCAGGGGTATTATGGTTAAGAAGTTGGTTTTATAGCCACGTGGTTTCAAGTCCAATCCCACCGGGCAAAATCTTTGTAAACGAACGTGGAAGACGAAAACTGTGCAGAAGCCGATTTTACGCTCCCACACATACACATACGTTGATATGTGTGTGTGTGTGTGTGTGTGTGTGTGTGTGTGAATTTATCTATGTATGCATGTATGTATGTATATATGAATGTATGTATGTATGTATGTATGTATCTATCTATCTATCTATCTATTTATCTATCTACCTGTCTGTCTGTCTCTGTCTGTTTGTCTGTCTGCTTATCTATATATCTCTTTCTCCCCTCTCTCTTTATATATATATATATATATATATATATATATATATATATATATATATATATATATATATATATATATATTGTATTTGTCTCTCATCGCGTGGCAATCGCTCTAGATTTGTTCACGTCCCCGTAACTTAGCTGAACGCGAAATACTGTTCGATAAAATAATGAACCGACTTAAAACAAGTTGTTCGGCTAATCAATTAGTCAGTTGTGTTTTCCAAGGTCATATAGTTGCCATTCGCGACCTCTTCAATAGACACGCTTTCTCTTCTCCAGGCCAGCGTCAGATCTGTCCGTTTCAAGACACGAGTTCACATCAAAGATCTTGCAAACCAGATACAAAAACGAAGTATGTAACTTGTATTAAATTACTGTTTTGTTCTTCATGGTATCTTTTCAAACGAATAAAATCTTCCTCAGCTAATGTTTAACCTTATAAAACCTGGAGAGCCCCATAAGCCGTTGCTGGGAGCTCTAAGAGCACCCCTACCTAATCGTCCCAGCTTAATTTCTGAACCACAAATGCTATGGCAATGAAACTTAGCATATGTATAGACTTTTGATAGGCAAACATTTCTGCATTAGAAAAATGTTGCTGACGTCCATATTTTTTCTGATAATGTCCTCAGTTTTATCCAGATATGTTAAAATTTGATCGTTTTATAGTGTTCAAAATTTTTCCAGAACCACTAAGCTAGGAGCATAAAATTTTGCGGAGATATAGGTACTGCATGCAATAAAAAATTTAATATTTTAAAAACTTTCAGCTGACGAAAGCATTTTTGTGATGACGTCATCAGGTTTACCCAATTTTTAAAAAGAATTTGCCTTTTTATTTTCAAGAATTACTTATGCCATGATAATGAAATTTGGCAGGAATATACTTCATGAATAGACAAATACCTTTCCATAAAAATTTTGCTGGTGTCAGCAGTTTACTGATGATGTCATCACTTTTACTCAGATGTGTCATGGTAATAGCTTGGTCTCTATGGAACCATTGGTTGCCATTGCAACCGTTGCTATGCAATTCAAAACACTTATATTAGATTCATAATGTTGTTTGGTGATATTGTTTCGGTTACAAAGTCTGTAAAGTATAATCAAATTTTGCAAGACATGACTGTGTGGTAAAAAAGTTTACTTTCCAACCACACAGTCCGGGTTCAGTCCTCACTGCGTGGCACGTTGGGCAAGAGTATTCTACTAAAGCCTCGGCTCAACCATAGCCTTTTGAGTGGATTTGGTAAACGGAAACTAAAAGAAGCACATATCATGTGTGTGTGTGTGTGTGTGTGTATCCTTGTGTCCATGTATGCCTCCCTCCCGTAATCAGTGCTTGGCAACCGGTGCTGGTGTGCCTACTTATCCGTAACCTAGCAGTTCGACAATAGGGATTGATAGAATAAGTGCCAAGGCGGTACTACAGCATGGCCGCGGTCAAATGACTGAAGCAAGTAAAAGAATAAAAGAATAAAAGAATATACATATAGGCGCAGGCGTGGCTGTGTGGTAAGAAGTTTGCTTCCCAACCACATGGTTCTGGGTTCAGTCCCACTGCGTGGCACCTTGGGCAAGTGTCTTTTGTTATAGCCTCGGGATTTGTGAGTGGATTTGGTTGACGGAAATTGAAAGAAGCCCGATGTATAGATGTATAAATACGTATATGTTTGTGTGTCTGTTTTGTACCCCCCACTATCGCTTGACAACCGATGTTGGTGTGTTTACGTCCCCGTAACTTAGCGCTTGCGCAAAAAGTACTATGTTTAAAAAAGAATAAGTCTTGCGGTCGATTTCTTCGTCTAAAGGCGGTGCTCTAGCATGGCCGCAATCAAATGACTGAAACAAGTAAAAGAATAAAAGAATGTGTGTGTGTGTGTGTGTGTGTGTGTGTGTGTATGCGTGTGTGTGTGTGTGTGTGTGTGTGTGTGTGTGTGTGTGTGTGAGAGAGAGAGCGAGTTTTATGTTTGTCTCACCACCATTGCTTGACACCCGAAACTTAACGATTCGGCAAATGAGTCTGATAGAATAAGTACTAGGCTTACAAGGAATAAGTTCCGGGGGTCTATTTATTCGACTAAAACGCCTCCAAGGCAGTGCACCAGCACGGCCGCAGTCAAATAGTTGAAACAAGTAAAAGAAGAGAATACACACACACACACACACACACACACACATACAGATTGGCCCAAATGTAGGTTTAGAGTTATCACGTAGGCACTTTAAATTTCTTTTAAAACATTTTGTTACATTTAAAGGTCACTCTTAGAAACTGAAAAGGGAGCTTGACAGAATTAACAAAATTAGCGTAGAATAATGGTTTCATATTTTTTTCATAATTAAGATCTAAACTGTTAATCGTGGCACTCCGTCGGTTACGACGACGAGAGTCCCAGTTGATCTGATCAACGGAACAGCCTGCTCGTGAAATTAACGTTCAAGTAGCTGAGCACTCCACAGACATGTGTACCCCTAACGTAGTTCTCGGGGATATTCAGCGTGACACAGTGTGACGAGGCTGGCCCTTTGCATTACAGGCACAACAGAAACAGGAAGTAAAAGTGAGAGAAAGTTGTGGTGAAAGACTACAGCTGGTTTGCCACCATCCCCTGCTGGATCTCGTGGAGTTTTAGGTGTTTTCGCTCAATAAACACTCATAACGCCTGGTCTGGGAATCGAAACCGCGATCCTACGACCGCGAGTCCGCTGCCCTAACCACTGAGCCATTGCGCCTCCACTCTTCTAGGAGCACTCTGTCGGTTACAATGAGGAGGGTCCCAGCTGATCCGATCAACGGAACAGCATGCTCGTGAAATTAACGTGCAAGTGGTTGAGCAATCCACAGACACGTGTACCCTTAACGTAGTTCTCGGGGAGATTCAGCGTGACACAGAGTATGACATGGCTGGCCCTTTTGAAATACACGCGCTATTCATTTTTGCCAGCTGAGTGGACTGGAGCAACGTGGACTGGAGCAACGTGGACTGGAGCAACTTGCTCGAGGACACAACACGTCGCCGGGAATTGAACTCACGACCTTACGATCGTGTGCCGAACGCTCTAACTACTAAGCCACGCGCCTTCAATAAACTGTTCATATATGAATGCGAAAGAGCTAGTTGAATAACTGTAATATTATTTATTTATTGCCCACAAGGGGCTAAACATAGAGGGGACAAACAAAGACAGACAAAATGACTAAGTCGATTACATCGACCCAGTGTGTAACTGGTACTTAATTTATCGACCACGAAAGGATGAGAGGGAAAGTCGACCTCGGCGTAATTTGAACTCAGAACGTGACGGCAGACGAAATACCGCTGAGCATTTCGCCCAGATCGCTAACGCTTCTGCCAGCTCGCCGCCTTAAGTTGAATAACTGTAAACCTACTTTTGGGCCACCTTCCTTCCCCTCTCCTACTTCACTCACTTTCAGCTCTCAACACTCACCTACCTACACTCATACTCTTTCCTATCTGTACTAAAACACACTCAGAATATATCTAACAGAACAGGTCAGTGGCTGTATTCTCTCTCTCTTTCTTCTTGTCATTCTTACTACCATTTTCTCTCTCTCTCTCTCTCTCTCTCTCTCTCTCTCTCTCTCTCTCTCTCTCTCTCTCTCTCTCTCTCTCTCTCCCTTTCTTTTTTCTTCTTTCATCTCTCTATTTCTATCTATTATTCTTTTTTCCCTTTCTTCCTCTTTTCCTTCTTCCTTTTTTTTTTCATTTACTTATTGATTTCTTCGCTTTCTTTATTCCCCCTTCGATCTTTCTGTCTGTTTTCCTTTCTTCCGTTCCTGCTATCATCCATACAACTAACCGTTCATCCACCCAACTTCCCCGCCATCCCGCCATATATCAACAGGTGTAATTACAGCTGTGCCTACCTTTTTTTTTCCTTCTCCAAACCAGCCTCAACCAAGGTTACCACTTGTATGTATGTATGTATGTATGTATGTATGTATGTAGGTGTGTATACATACATATATGTATGCATGCACGTATGCATGTATGTATGTATGTACGTATGCATGTATGTATGCATGTATGTATGCATGTATGTATGTATGTATGTATGTATGTATGTATGCATGCATGTATGTATATATGTATGTATACATGTATGTATGTATGTATGTATGCATTATGTATATATATATGCATGTATGTATTATATATGTATGTATGCATGCATGCTTTTATGCATGTATACGCGTAAGACTTTAAACGGCATCCGATAGTGGGACCCTGGTTCGGGTGTTTCGGGGTTTTAAGGCGTGGAACCCCCTATTAGCCACTATTTTCCCCAGGTTTACTCTGACCCGGAATGGTGGTAGCCATCAGTGTCCCAGCTATGGGTTAACTAGGGAAAATGATAACAGGCCATCTGAACGTGAGAATGCAGAAATACCCTTGGTTGATACCAGAGTGTGCAGAAGAACCACGGGCAATGAGAGAACCCAAGTTGTTGTCACAGCATCCATCTAGACAGAAGCTGATGTAAAACCAGCGGATTATGGCCCCCTACTGTTCTGTGGGTTCTTAACTCTTTGGCGTCATGATTATCCTTCCGTCGGATCTCATTATACAGTGTTTTGATAATAATAATATGTCTCATCCGTAGATAATACCGCAATGACATTTTTGGACAACTACCTATGATGTGGGTGATATTTTCGGTGTTGACTCCACAAAGTCTGCATCGGTTATCACATTTTGATGTTTTTCCTGCGTCTTCCTCCTTTTCTGCCTCTAGTATTTGGTTGATATTTCCAGTTCCTGGATTGTTAAGACATACCCTTCAAAGTGAAATTTAGTAATTTGGTTGTTGGTCCATGATAGAGTGCTTTGATTACCAATGTTACTTTCATCCCGGAGCTTTCTGCTACCATTTCCAAACGTGGTCTTCTGCTCATATACATTCATCATTTCGTCTGATGATACGTTGCGGTAGAGTCGTGCAACTTCTTTGTGTATGAACTCAAAGTTAACAGACAAGGAATGTTGCTCGAGGAGCTGCTTTCTGTCACGCGTGTGTAAACTTGGTCAAGAAATGCATTTCAACACTTGGCGGTTAAAAGATGTTGCCAAGGGGATATGATATGACACTTAAAAAGCTGTCTGGATCTGTTAAACCTCTGCCTTCTTGTTTTTGTTTTAGATAGAGACGGTCTACGTCGCAGTTGATGTGAAATTTATTTGAGTTGGTCAGTATCTTCAGGGTTTTCATATCAACGGTTCGGATTTCACCAAGCGGTCAGTCAAGTAGCCCAAATATTGGTATGAATACTGGTACTGCAAACACCTTGTGAGCCACTGCTTTATTGAACGTAGAGAGTTCCGAGGTCGGTAGGTTAGCTTCTTGTGCCAGTATCCAACAATCAAGTCTCTTCCAGGTCCTTTCCATCCTGATGTTTCTGGATTACAGTCGCAACGGTATCACAATCGGTGCTGTATGTGTTAGGTGTAATGCAGGGACAATGATTACTTCGAATTTCTTACAGCCACAGAGCAACTCGGTTAAACTCCATCTCTTCGCAAAAGATTTTCCCCGGTAGGAGTCTATGACTTCCTCTGAAAGAGCTTCTATGATATTTACTAATTCTCTTCTCATGTCTCTGTATACTCCTGCCTGGTTCCGGTTATATTTTCTGTTGATTGTTTTTCTTCCGGTTATTTTCCGCTTATGTCAGAGTTTCTCACTGACAGATTTTACCTCCTGCTTGGCTGTGTTCAGTTTGCAATTGAATGTTCTCTTTTTGCTATTACTTCTATCTCCGTCTTAGCATATAAAAAAAATTGATTGCATCCCTCCACCACCATCACACCTCTCTCTCCCTCGTCGAGAATTTGCATGTAGTAGTAGTGGCAGTTAAGATGGTGGTGGTGGTGGTCTTGGTGGTGGTGGTGGTGGTGGTGGTGGTGGCGGTGGTGGTCTTGGTGGTCTTGGTGGTGGTGGTGGTGGTGGTGGTAGTAGTGGTTGTGGTGGTGGTAGTAGTAGTAGTAGTAGTAGTAGTAGTAGTTTATTTAGATAGAGGTGGTCGTGGTAGTGGTAGTAGTGGTGGTGGTGGTGGTGGTGGTGGTGGTGGTGGTAGTAGTAGTAGTAGTAGTAGTAGTAGTAGTAGTAGTAGTAGTAGTAGTAGTAGTGGTAGTAGTTTAGCTCCAGGTCAGTTCAAAGCGAGCAGGTCCTTGCTTTAAAGGCAGGCGTTCCAGTCATGGCCACGGCCATGAAGTCCCCGTTAAGGACCACATATTCCTGTAAGACAGTAAAGGTGGCATTCGGAGATTTTGACTTACTTTTAACCGATCGACTGACCAGCTTCAAGCACCGTCGTTGACCAGTAGTTGAACCCAGTAGATTTGTAACTACGTAGTTCGTTACTTCATTAACGACTAGCGGTCAGTGATTGTGGTGATGACGGGGGCGGTGTTGGAGGTTGGCTAATGAGTCACATGATCTTGTTTGGTTCTGGTCCAGAATGTCAGTGTCTTTGAGTGTAGTTGTATCTGTGTGTTTGTCTTTGTGTGTGGATACTTGTATCTATGTATGCGTGAGTTTGCTTCCGTGTGTATTCGTATGTATGTGTTCCTTGTCTTTGTATATGTGTGCGTGTATATGTCTCTCGATGAATGTATCTGCAAGTGTGTGTGTTTATGTGTGTGGGGGTGCGCGCGCGTATGTGTGTATGTATCAATGAGTGTGCCTGTATCTGCATATCTGCGTATGTGTGTGTGTGTATGTGTCTCGGTAAATGTTTGAATGTGTGTCTGTGTGTCTGTCTATATCTGCCTGTGTGCCTGTATGTGCGTGTTTGTGTATGTGTGTGTGTGTGTGTGTGTGTGTGTGTGTGTGTGTGCCTATGTATGCGTGTATGCCTGTGTAAGTATGTATTAGCGTATAAGTATGTTATATATATATATATATATATATATATATATATATATATATATATATATATATATATATGTATATATATATATATATATATATGAGTGTGTCTGTGTTTGTGTCTATGTGAATGTGCTTGTGTGTGTATGTGTGTGTAACAGCTGCATCGTTCTCTGCAGTACTGCAGTATGGATTTTCACTGGGGTTTACTTAATTTTGCTGTTTATTGTTTACATCATCGCCATCCGGTGAAGCTTAGCGTCATTAGTTACTGCGTTTCTAACGGACCAGTCGTTGGCTTACGACATTTCTGATGGCAATTGGAGAGAGAGAGAGAGAGAGAGAGAGAGAGAGAGAGAGAGAGAGAGAGAGAGAGAGAGAGAGAGAGAGAGAGAGTGTGTGTGTTTGTGTACAAGTATGCAAACACGCATGGCCGTGTGTGGATATTTATGTGTGCGTATGTGTGTGTGTGTGTGTGTGTGTGTGTGTGTGTGTGTGTCTGTGAGTATGTGTGCGTGCGTGTAACTAGAGCAGAATAAATATCAAGATTCTGGTTTATCAGTTTCTTTTCGCCTATGCGGATATCTTTGACCGATACATACACACACATGCATACACATACATACATACATAATACATACATACATACATACATACATACACACAAATATACATACATATACACACATACACACACGAATGCATACACACATATGCATACACACATGCACTCCCATTACACACATACATACATACACACATGCATACATACATACATACACACATGCATACATGCATGCAAACATGATAATTGTTCCATCTTCACAAATGATTGCCGTCTCCTAGTGTGTGTGTATGTATGTATGTATGTATGTGTGTATGTGTGTGATTGGCATTTCTGAACTTCCGTACGTGACCTCTCAGATGAGTATTCAGTGCCGTTGCAGATCCGGTTTGCAGCATAGTTGTCAGATCAAAGCTGTAGCTTATTGTGTGCTTCGAGCTGATTAGGTCTTTGTACGTCGCTACTCTTGCATCGCCCGAGTAAGTGGAACGGCAAATGAGGTCACCATAAAGAGACACGTGTACGTCACTGGATTATTGCGATAAAGCTTGTACAATACGAGTACGTACATACATGCATATAATCATACATATATAGATGTATACAAACATACATACATACAAACATACATGCATACAAACATACATACATAAATGCATACATACATACACACACACATGCATGCATTCATACATACATACATACATACATGTATGCATACATGCATGCATGCATGCATACATATACACATACATATACACATACATGCATACATACATACACACACATACATACATACATACATACATACGTACATACGTACGTAAGGCGGCGAGCTGGCAGAAACGTTAGCACGCCGGGCGAAATGCTTAGCGGTATTTTCGTCTGCCGCTACGTTCTGAGTTCAAATTCCGCCGAGGTTGACTTTGCCTTTCATCCTTTCGGGGTCGATTAAATAAGTACCAGTTACGCACTGGGGTCGATGTAATCGACTTAATCCGTTTGTCTGTCCTTGTTTGTCCCCTCTGTGTGTAGCCCCTTGTGAGTAGTAAAGAAATAACATACATACGTACGTATGTACATACATACATACAAAACATTGAAGTCATCTCCCACATCATAAGCAATTCTTCAAAGATGTCATCACGTTACTATCTGCCGATGAATCATGATGTGACCAAGCCATTATGCAATAGGGTCCGTCAGAGGGATAGTCCTGAGACCAAAGGCATAAGAATCCACAGTGCCTCAGAGACCGCAACCATTCATACGAACGTGTACAGGTGGAATATCGTTGTACAAGCTTCAATAAAATGCAAAAGTAATGGACCCGGACAGGTGCTACTAGTTCGGTTCTGATTACACCTTGGAATATCAGAACAACGGTGACTAAGAGGTGGTTTCATGCTCCTCAAATCACTTCTCAAATCCCTGGAACTCTCGATTTAGGGTGCCACTACCGTATGCAATTTAAAATCATACCGACGACATACATACATACATACACACACATCTGCATACATACATACGCACATACATACATACATACATACATGCATGCATACATACATACATACATGCATGCATACATACATACATACAGACATACAGACATACATACATACACACACATACATGCATAAATACATACATGCATACATACATACATACATGCATGCATACATACATACATACATACATACATACATGCATGCATGCATACATACATACATGCATGCATACATACATACATACATGCATGCATACATACATAGATACATACATACATGCATACATACATACATACAGACATACAGACATACAGACATACATACATACACACACATACATGCATAAATACATACATACATGCATACATACATACATACAGACATACAGACATACAGACATACATACATACACACACATACATGCATAAATACATACATACATGCATACATACATACATACAGACATACAGACATACAGACATACATACATACACACACATACATGCATAAATACATACATACATGCATACATACATACAGACATACAGACATACAGACATACATACATACACACACATACATGCATAAATACATACATGCATACATAATACATACATGCATACATATATGGCGTCGAAGTTAATCACGTCAGCATCAAGTTACTACGCATCTTTCTGTAATAAATTCTATCCTCCAAGATTTTTTCTATTGACAAATTCCTGATAAAAATAATTGGGTATCTTCTTTGAAAAACGCGAAGAAGCATCCTTTTTTCCAGGATGATCTTGGCAATAATCAACCGGAGAAAACTTTACCAGAATCTCAGTACATTGTATTAATGTTACATATACCATGGCTAGGAAAGAAAATAAGGTCAGCCAATTGCAAACGGCAAATGGAATTTTTAATTGAATTTTCAATTCTATAAAAAAAGGCTAAGGAAGCTCTCTCGATAAGTTACATGAAAAGGATGAAAAATGACTGAGACCATAAAATTCCCAATTACTCGAACTTCAGTGCAAAAGGGCTACAACGAAAAGTAACTAACCTTCGTTGAGAAAAGAATGACGTGTTATCCTTAAAGACCATCAATAAATATAAATAGAACTATTTGCCGAGTCTTATTTATACCTGTGTGTGTATGTGTGTGTATGCGTGTATATGTCTGTCTATGTGTATGTATCCGTGTGTGTATGTATCTGTGTGTGTGTATGTGTCTGTCTGTCTCTGTGTGTGCGCGTATGTGTCTGTGTGTCTGTATGTGTCAGTGTGTGTGTCTGTGTATTCCTCAGAGAAGATCGTAAACAATACAGACCATGCGTTAATAATATAACAGACGGCCATTTTGCTATTACACGGGCAAGCAATGACCGATTACAAACGAACAGTAATAATTTGGAGAAGAAAACGAGTCTGCGAAGAATACGAACAACTGAAGAAACACTTAACAGCAAAAATTCAAACAAAATTTCACCATCAACATTAACTAAAAATCAAATAATTACAACTCGAATCGATAGAAAACCTACCGAGCTAATGTTATCCGCGATCGACCAAATAGCTAACGAATAATTGGCAGAGGTTGAAAGTCCATCCCAAATTTTGAACATTGAACGTTCTACTGTATTGCGTTGCGATTACTATTCGCCAGCCGAAGGGAGTAGCGCAGATCGATCGTAGTGAGAAGAAATATCCAAAATGGATTACCTCTCTCCAGCCACATATCGACAGACTCAGGAAAATATTGGATAACTAGATATTATCGTTAAAAGCAAAGTGAACCACCAGCTTCCATTTTGATAGATTATCCCGAGTGAAGACACGTAGCTTAGTAGTTAGGATATCCGGTTCCCGATCGTATTGTCTTGAGCTTGATTCCCGGCTGCGCGTTGTGTCCTTGAGCAAGACACTTAATTTCATATCACTCTAGTCCACTCAGCTGGCAAAATGGGTTATACTTGCATTGCAATGAGCCAGCCTTGTCACACTCTGTGTCACTCTGAATCCCCCTGAGAACTACGTTAAGGATACGCATGTCTGTGGAGTGTTCAGCCATTTGCACGTTAATTTCAGGAGCAGGCAGTCCCGTTGATCGGATCAACTGGAAGACTCATCATTGAAACCGACGGAGTGCCAGAATCTCAAGTCTTTGGGAACTGTCGAATAGAAACAATAATGAGCAAGCTAATTGCCCGTACACACGAACTGTGAACGGTAAGTGAACAATTTGGTCATAAAAAAAAACACCTACTAGAAAGAAAAACCAACAATCTCGAATTTTCGATAAAGCAACGAGCAATGCTTCGCAGTATAAAAGGTCACATTGGCCAAGTTGGGAAAATCGCTCAGGATGACCTAGAGTGATTTTTGTTAAGAATCTTGAATGAAAACAAACAACACATCCGTGGTGCAAAGTTGTTTAATTGAACTACGGAGTGAGTCCTGCGCAAACGTCTCTCCTATTGAAATTCTCTTAACGGTTATTGCAAAACTGCCGAACGGGAAAACATCTGAATGAGAACTAATGGTCAGTTTTTAGTAGCGAAAGCTCACATTCTAAAAAGCAGCCTTCGTTAACCAAACGCTAAATTCAAACGCTAAATTTGATGTCCCAGACTGCTTAGTAGTCGCAAGTAGTAGCTAAAAACCAGAAGGTGCATGAGTTAAAAAAACTACGGTCCATAGCGTGAATGAATATGATGTAATTATTTTACACAGGTTGTTTGAATGTATTTGTCCAGAATCACTTTGAAATACTCAATGTAGTAACTAAAGAGTAGACAGGAGGAAAGAAAGCAGTCTGGAGTTATGCCGGACAACTTATCGACAGACAACGCTGTCTCTAACGAAACGAAACAATACCGCCGAAACTTGTTGTCTGTATGCGTGGATAATAGAGTCATTACCCCTTGCTAGCACTCCGACTACTAAATCCAATGCCGTTAAGAGGCTGGTTACAACATGGTCCATAGAGATATCGATAAGAACTGAAGCTACCACTATGGTCACAAACAAAATTAGTTGCTAACAGGAATATTCTAGGGCGATAGCGTATCTGTAACACCTTTCGTCTGAACAGTAAACGCCTTGTCAGCCTTTAAGGCAATACGAAGGTCACATGACAGGTACGGCGGATGAAAGAAAGATTGAATTCACCCATACGTTTTTTGTTGAAGGCCTTAAGCTCTATTCAAATAATATTTTTGAAGCCCAGAAACAGAATTAGTTACAATTTCTCGTGGGACATAAGAATCGAGTTTGACCAAGACAAGTGCTCGTATTTGGTAGTTAATCGAGAGATTGCCAACCAGGCAAGAAATATGAATATCAATGGCCTAATACAGTTCTATATTTAAGAGATGAGGAATTATTTACATTATTTACATTATTTACATTTGACGGATATTCGTCCTCATCTTGTTTGTTGTTAACAACGTTTCGGCTGATATACCCTCCAACCTTCGTCAGGTGTCTTGGGGAAATTTCGAACCTGGGTTCTCATTCACGGCAGCGACCTGATTAATAATAGTAATAATAATAATAATATAATAATAGTAACATCGTTAGGAATGGATTTACATTATAAGATCAGTCCTGCCGGCATTTGAGTGCTACATTCCTGCCGGCATTTGAGTGCTACAGTCTTACCGGCATTTGACTGCCCCAGTACTGTCGGCGTTTGAGTGTCACAACACCCACCAATCAGTAAAGAGAGAAATAAATACATCACATGTTTACCTCAAGAGTGAAGGTAATAACATAGTGAGGTTAGGCGAAGAACTCCTTACAAGCATTCCGACTTTATAGCTGATCCATGTGAACCAAAGCTGGTTAGATTGACCAACACAGACTTAGAAGAGAAATATTCTGACCAGGAGAAAGTTATGCATGGGTAATCATCCCACAAGCTAAAGAATTCCTGCAACGTTAATAGGAAGAGCAGCTCTGCAGAACCTGTGTGATAAATACATCACATTTCCTAAAAGCTATGTTTTTGATATTCAAGAACGAGAGACAGCTACTAAACACCTGATCAGCAAAAGAGAAAAGAATGCCTTTAAACCTACAGACTGTGATACAAAGTGCCATGTGTGCTATACTTATATAAAACATATCGTTCATATCAGCAGCAACAGCCCAAAAGAATGCAGGGGGATATTACATTTTCATGTGACATAACATTGTCGCTAAGGCAGTCTATAATACAATTCACAGGAAGGATTATCCTGACGGCCCTTACAAAGACACGCTAAAACCAGAAAGTATCTACACCTTTAAAAATAAAGAATGCTGATGGAACACTACAATAAAGGCAACAACGTGGTATAAGCACAGCAGGTCCGATATAGCTAGATATAACTTTATAGCACGTGGAACGAAAGATGTGCACAGTGACACGCGCACATCCGAATGCAAGTTTATCCACACACATACATACACATATAGACGACATGCACACATCTAGTAATTCAGGTAATCGCAAGCCCAAAGTGATGTCTTGACTTAAACAAAAGAACATGTATATAGATGTGTGTGTATGTATATGTGTGTGTATCTTGTGTGTGAATACACACATATACACATACACATACACGCACACACGTACGAAGATTTGCACCTTTATTTTTAATGCCTTCTGGCTTATTCGAGCGTGAACATCTTAATGGCTGTTGTACTTCACCACAGAAGAACAGCTTCTCATTTACGACGAATAAGTATTCGCAACTCGTTCAGTTCATTAGCGCAAAGGACTCTGGGACAACCGTTGTTTCGATATCGGTGTGTTTCGTCAGCCAGAATCTCTTGCGCTAATGAACTAAGTAAAAAACCATTTCTCTGCAGTTCTTTTAGTAATACTACCTTTTCCCCGTAGACAGCAGAAATCTCTCGAGCAGCTTTGGCAGCTTTGGAAGCTTTGCGACCTTGATTGGAAGCAAAAAGAAACAAGTATAAGAAATGCTCGTTTCCTACTTCAGCCATACGTCTGAAAAGAAGTACATTTTTATATATATATATAAAGTTTTAGGGGAAGAATAGAGCTATAAAACCATATTTTTCAAAATATTTTCCATTTTTACCCAAAATAACATTGGAAAGAAACGAACGATAGGTGTAGATAGGTGTACCCTCTGGCCATTTGAGCCTGACGAATCGTCTATACAGATAAATGGTTTATGTGTGCGAAACCGATGGTCAATCATAGACACGCCATAACAAACACCCTTCTAAACATATATCTATAATATAAATTGAAGTTGGCCGAGCGTTGTATTCTTTCTTGTCTTGAGGTGCACGCCAAACGGCTGGGTGGATTCGCGTGAAAACGGTAGTAAAAAGGGATATTCTTATCCCTTAGACAGTTATTCCAACCGCTAACTCTGCTAACCTATATATATATATATGTGCGCGCGCTTGTGTGTATGTGACAGCGTGTGTATCGTTGGCGATTTTCTTTCTCCGTCTTCCCTTTGGACTTTTTCTATATTTCTGATGAAGAGCTCCGCTCGAAACGTGATAACATCTTTCTTTTCTTTCCTTTCCTGAGCGTCCAATATCACAGTACTTGTACCACGTCCTCGCATTGTTTTTTTTTTCTTGCTTGTTCTTGTTTGGATTGACTTATATATATATATATATGTATATATATATATATATATATATATATATATATATATATATATATATATATATATATATATATATATATATATAAAATATATAGTTTTAGGGAAAAAACCAAGTTTCAAGAACTCATCGATGAAAATCCACTATCACATATAGAGAAATTAATAATTAAAAGATTAAAAGCACAATAAATGAGTATAATATAATACAAAGTAAATATCATAAGATAAAGATAATATTATTATCTTTATCTTATGATATTTACTTTGTTTTATATTATACTCATTTATTGTGCTTTTAATTATTAATTTTTCTATATGTGATAGTCGATTTTCATCGATGAGTTCTTGAAACTTGGTTATTTTCCTTAAAACTATATATTTTATATATATTTTATCTATAAAGCTCAATTTAATTTTAATTTTTTATAAATTGATTTTAATTGAGTTTTTACCTGTAATTTTGGATTTTGTCCCTAATATATATATATATATATATATATATATGTATATATATATATATATATATATATATATATATATATATATATATATATATATATATATGTATGTATGTATGTATGTATGTATGTATGTATGTATGTATTATGGGCCAAAATTCACGCACGGAAACACTTGGCATTTTATATATCTAATGTTACAATTATCATTATTCATTCTGTTCATCATGTACAAAAATATGTGCATGTTCATAATTATTTTATTTATTTTATTCAATTTTAGAAACACTGAAGCATGTCTTTGACAATTCCGAAGCGCATTGACCTTATTGGTGCGTGATTTTTGACGTTCTCTGTATATATGTATAAACACACACACACACACACACACACACACACACACACACACACACACACACACACACACACGTCCATTGTCTGAAAATCATTCTTCACACATCTGTGACGTCTTCTATCCCACGTGTTTTCTCAGCAGGATCCCGAAATATAACAATGTATATATATATATATATATATATATATATATATATATATATATATATATATAACAATTGCAGCGTGGAAGGTGTTTATAAGCCATTTAAAATAACACACAAAATCCGTTAGATTCACTTCAACATTTAAATTTAATTTCTCAAAATATTTTCGTCGCTTTGAGACCGCGACCTGTTCACTGACAAAATTAAACACCTTCCACGCTGCAATTGTTTTCGTTCCAGCGCACGATCTCAGATCAGGTCACTTGCTAAGCAAGTGCATCTCCGTAATATATATATATATATATATATATATATATATATATATATATATATACATATATATATCTTTTATTTCCTGTTACTTACTTCAGTCATTTGACTGTGGTCATGCTGGAGCACTGCCTTTAGTCGAACAAATCGACCCCAGGACTTGTTCTTTGTAAGCCTCTTACTTATTCTATCGGGCTCTTTTGCCGAGCCGCTAAGTTACGGGGACGTAAACACACTAGCATCGGTTGTCAAGCGATAGTGGGGGTTCAAACACAGACACACAAATACACACGCACACACACACACACACAAATATATATACATATAAACATACACACATACACACACACACATATATGCGTGTGAGCGCGCGTGTGTTTGTATGTCTGTGTTTGTCACCTCTACATCCCTTGACAACCGACGCTGGTATTTACGTCCCCGGAAGCTAGAATAAGTACCCCATCATGGCCGCAGTCAAATGATTGAAGCAAGTAAAAAATTAAAAGGGGCTGAAGTATTAGAGAATAGATAGATAGATAGATAGACAGACAGACAGACAGACAGACAGACAGACAGACAGACAGACAGACTGATAGATAGATAGATAGATAGATAGATAGATAGATAGATATACGTGCACTCTTTTTACTCTCTCTCTCTCTCTCTCTCTCTCTTTCTCTCTCTCTCTCTCTCTGAGTGAAAGGAAGAGGGAGAGCGAGTGAGAGAGAGACCGGGAGACAGACAGAACAAACAAGCAGGCAGAATACCTTAGCCAGACAACAGTTGCTGACCCTCGACACACCTGGCCTGCAATACGTGCAATAATCTACTGCTAACATGTGTGGACATAACAGCTGCTGTAGTGCTACACACGAATATACTGGGTCGCATCTTTAAAATAGGCCAGCTGGTTGACTGGGAAAAAAAAGGTTCGCTGAACAAAACACCGTATAACCACTGGCTGATTGAAAGACCTACACTCACTGCTAGCTATCAATTACGGGTGCGCGCGCGTGTGTGCTTGTGTTTGTGTGCGCATGTGAGCGTTTATATATATCTACGTATGAATATATGTGAGCCAACACATACGCGAGCACGCACGGACACACGCACGCGAACTCCTTCGCAGACATACACACATATACGCGCTCACCCATGCATGAATTAGCTGAATGGTGATGTACATTTTGACGCTTATATATGTATAGTTAGCACATAAATCGATCCTCGGTAGCTTAAGCTTTTTTTTTAAATTTACAAGTGTGAGTACATATAGATATTAACATAGTTATATATACATGTATATATACGTATATATATATATATATATATATATATATATATATATATATATATATATATATATATATATATATATATATATATATATATATATATATACTGCCCAGCTCTTCGAAACGCCGGTGTTAAAACGGGGGTAGCTGATGAAGAAGAATGTTCTCTATGTGGCTTGTGTGTTTTCTCGTCTACGTTTTGTTTGCAATGTCCTGTACCCAGATATGCACCTATACATACAGGTGGATGTCGGTATGCACATACCTGTACGTATATATGCATATACTCATTTACTATTTGTTTATATATATATATATATATATATATATATATATATATATATATATATATATATATATATATATATATATATATATATATATATATATGTATGTATGTATGCATGTATGTATGTATGTATGTATGTATGTGTGTGTGTAATTCCAGCAGCTCTTACTTCTTTGGAGTAGAGTGCACATATATTTTGAAACATATGTAGGAATTAAAGGAACTTTTATTTATATGCATTTTGCTTCGTTTATTGTTATTATTCATATCTACTCAAAATGCATCGCTCTAACTTGGTATCTCTACCTATAAAACGGGTGTGATATCCTGTTTTTTTTGTGTAGTTTTTGCTACCCATGGTAACTATTAACATATTTACATTGTCAAGGTTTTTTTTTTAAACTGAGATAATATTAATATATACATAAATTATATATACATATATATATATATATATATATATATATATATATATATAATACAAAGAATATATATACATGTATACACACATATATGTACATACTTACATCTACATGTGTATATACATGCATATCAGGGTACAGGACGTTAGAACAATAAACTACAGACAACGGAACGAACATATAGGAAAACGGAAAGCCACTTGGAATATCCCTTCATCAGCTGTCTCTATTCTATCTAGACGTTTCGAAGATAAGACAGAACGTACTCTAGAATAGTCTCTTCCTGAGTAGTGGATCAACCCACTACACAGAGGATTCCAAGGTGGCAAACACAAACCAAGACAGGAAGAAATGGACAGTGAAAACAACATTCAAAAGCCGTACGGCCAAACGCAAATCTGAGGTAGAACGCTAGTAGTTCGTCTTGCCTTCACAGCGGCTGGAGTGAAAAGAAAGTTGACCACAGGTCACACGAGAGCAGAGAGGATGGTGGAGGGAGGAAGTGGAACAAGGAGGAAGGGACAGAAGGGTATAGCAGTGAAGTAGAGGCCAGGACAGAGGTATAGATAGAAAGATGGAGGAAGACAGATAAATAGAGAGAAAGATAGATAGATAGATAGACAGATAGATAGAAAGATAGTCACGTCAGAATAATAGTAGACTTACTTGCAAAAAAGGACGTGTGCGTTCAACAATGTAATAATACAAAGAATATATATACATGTATACACACATATATGTACATACTTACATCTACATGTGTATATACATGCATATCAGGGTACAGGACGTTAGAACAATAAACTACAGACAACGGAACGAACATATAGGAAAACGGAAAGCCACTTGGAATATCCCTTCATCAGCTGTCTCTATTCTATCTAGACGTTTCGAAGATAAGACAGAACGTACTCTAGAATAGTCTCTTCCTGAGTAGTGGATCAACCCACTACACAGAGGATTCCAAGGTGGCAAACACAAACCAAGACAGGAAGAAATGGACAGTGAAAACAACATTCAAAAGCCGTACGGCCAAACGCAAATCTGAGGTAGAACGCTAGTAGTTCGTCTTGCCTTCACAGCGGCTGGAGTGAAAAGAAAGTTGACCACAGGTCACACGAGAGCAGAGAGGATGGTGGAGGGAGGAAGTGGAACAAGGAGGAAGGGACAGAAGGGTATAGCAGTGAAGTAGAGGCCAGGACAGAGGTATAGATAGAAAGATGGAGGAAGACAGATAAATAGAGAGAAAGATAGATAGATAGATAGACAGATAGATAGAAAGATAGTCACGTCAGAATAATAGTAGACTTACTTGCAAAAAAGGACGTGTGCGTTCAACAATGTAATAATACAAAGAATATATATACATGTATACACACATATATGTACATACTTACATCTACATGTGTATATACATGCATATCAGGGTACAGGACGTTAGAACAATAAACTACAGACAACGGAACGAACATATAGGAAAACGGAAAGCCACTTGGAATATCCCTTCATCAGCTGTCTCTATTCTATCTAGACGTTTCGAAGATAAGACAGAACGTACTCTAGAATAGTCTCTTCCTGAGTAGTGGATCAACCCACTACACAGAGGATTCCAAGGTGGCAAACACAAACCAAGACAGGAAGAAATGGACAGTGAAAACAACATTCAAAAGCCGTACGGCCAAACGCAAATCTGAGGTAGAACGCTAGTAGTTCGTCTTGCCTTCACAGCGGCTGGAGTGAAAAGAAAGTTGACCACAGGTCACACGAGAGCAGAGAGGATGGTGGAGGGAGGAAGTGGAACAAGGAGGAAGGGACAGAAGGGTATAGCAGTGAAGTAGAGGCCAGGACAGAGGTATAGATAGAAAGATGGAGGAAGACAGATAAATAGAGAGAAAGATAGATAGATAGATAGACAGATAGATAGAAAGATAGTCACGTCAGAATAATAGTAGACTTACTTGCAAAAAAGGACGTGTGCGTTCAACAATGTAATAATACAAAGAATATATATACATGTATACACACATATATGTACATACTTACATCTACATGTGTATATACATGCATATCAGGGTACAGGACGTTAGAACAATAAACTACAGACAACGGAACGAACATATAGGAAAACGGAAAGCCACTTGGAATATCCCTTCATCAGCTGTCTCTATTCTATCTAGACGTTTCGAAGATAAGACAGAACGTACTCTAGAATAGTCTCTTCCTGAGTAGTGGATCAACCCACTACACAGAGGATTCCAAGGTGGCAAACACAAACCAAGACAGGAAGAAATGGACAGTGAAAACAACATTCAAAAGCCGTACGGCCAAACGCAAATCTGAGGTAGAACGCTAGTAGTTCGTCTTGCCTTCACAGCGGCTGGAGTGAAAAGAAAGTTGACCACAGGTCACACGAGAGCAGAGAGGATGGTGGAGGGAGGAAGTGGAACAAGGAGGAAGGGACAGAAGGGTATAGCAGTGAAGTAGAGGCCAGGACAGAGGTATAGATAGAAAGATGGAGGAAGACAGATAAATAGAGAGAAAGATAGATAGATAGATAGACAGATAGATAGAAAGATAGTCACGTCAGAATAATAGTAGACTTACTTGCAAAAAAGGACGTGTGCGTTCAACAATGTAATAATACAAAGAATATATATACATGTATACACACATATATGTACATACTTACATCTACATGTGTATATACATGCATATCAGGGTACAGGACGTTAGAACAATAAACTACAGACAACGGAACGAACATATAGGAAAACGGAAAGCCACTTGGAATATCCCTTCATCAGCTGTCTCTATTCTATCTAGACGTTTCGAAGATAAGACAGAACGTACTCTAGAATAGTCTCTTCCTGAGTAGTGGATCAACCCACTACACAGAGGATTCCAAGGTGGCAAACACAAACCAAGACAGGAAGAAATGGACAGTGAAAACAACATTCAAAAGCCGTACGGCCAAACGCAAATCTGAGGTAGAACGCTAGTAGTTCGTCTTGCCTTCACAGCGGCTGGAGTGAAAAGAAAGTTGACCACAGGTCACACGAGAGCAGAGAGGATGGTGGAGGGAGGAAGTGGAACAAGGAGGAAGGGACAGAAGGGTATAGCAGTGAAGTAGAGGCCAGGACAGAGGTATAGATAGAAAGATGGAGGAAGACAGATAAATAGAGAGAAAGATAGATAGATAGATAGACAGATAGATAGAAAGATAGTCACGTCAGAATAATAGTAGACTTACTTGCAAAAAAGGACGTGTGCGTTCAACAATGTAATAATACAAAGAATATATATACATGTATACACACATATATGTACATACTTACATCTACATGTGTATATACATGCATATCAGGGTACAGGACGTTAGAACAATAAACTACAGACAACGGAACGAACATATAGGAAAACGGAAAGCCACTTGGAATATCCCTTCATCAGCTGTCTCTATTCTATCTAGACGTTTCGAAGATAAGACAGAACGTACTCTAGAATAGTCTCTTCCTGAGTAGTGGATCAACCCACTACACAGAGGATTCCAAGGTGGCAAACACAAACCAAGACAGGAAGAAATGGACAGTGAAAACAACATTCAAAAGCCGTACGGCCAAACGCAAATCTGAGGTAGAACGCTAGTAGTTCGTCTTGCCTTCACAGCGGCTGGAGTGAAAAGAAAGTTGACCACAGGTCACACGAGAGCAGAGAGGATGGTGGAGGGAGGAAGTGGAACAAGGAGGAAGGGACAGAAGGGTATAGCAGTGAAGTAGAGGCCAGGACAGAGGTATAGATAGAAAGATGGAGGAAGACAGATAAATAGAGAGAAAGATAGATAGATAGATAGACAGATAGATAGAAAGATAGTCACGTCAGAATAATAGTAGACTTACTTGCAAAAAAGGACGTGTGCGTTCAACAATGTAATAATACAAAGAATATATATACATGTATACACACATATATGTACATACTTACATCTACATGTGTATATACATGCATATCAGGGTACAGGACGTTAGAACAATAAACTACAGACAACGGAACGAACATATAGGAAAACGGAAAGCCACTTGGAATATCCCTT
The DNA here is from genome assembly GCF_046866305.1 of Octopus bimaculoides. NCBI lineage: Eukaryota > Metazoa > Mollusca > Cephalopoda > Octopoda > Octopodidae > Octopus > Octopus bimaculoides. Next base: position 89,996,379 of record NC_142935.1, read on the forward strand.
CATCAGCTGTCTCTATTCTATCTAGACGTTTCGAAGATAAGACAGAACGTACTCTAGAATAGTCTCTTCCTGAGTAGTGGATCAACCCACTACACAGAGGATTCCAAGGTGGCAAACACAAACCAAGACAGGAAGAAATGGACAGTGAAAACAACATTCAAAAGCCGTACGGCCAAACGCAAATCTGAGGTAGAACGCTAGTAGTTCGTCTTGCCTTCACAGCGGCTGGAGTGAAAAGAAAGTTGACCACAGGTCACACGAGAGCAGAGAGGATGGTGGAGGGAGGAAGTGGAACAAGGAGGAAGGGACAGAAGGGTATAGCAGTGAAGTAGAGGCCAGGACAGAGGTATAGATAGAAAGATGGAGGAAGACAGATAAATAGAGAGAAAGATAGATAGATAGATAGACAGATAGATAGAAAGATAGTCACGTCAGAATAATAGTAGACTTACTTGCAAAAAAGGACGTGTGCGTTCAACAATGTAATAATACAAAGAATATATATACATGTATACACACATATATGTACATACTTACATCTACATGTGTATATACATGCATATCAGGGTACAGGACGTTAGAACAATAAACTACAGACAACGGAACGAACATATAGGAAAACGGAAAGCCACTTGGAATATCCCTTCATCAGCTGTCTCTATTCTATCTAGACGTTTCGAAGATAAGACAGAACGTACTCTAGAATAGTCTCTTCCTGAGTAGTGGATCAACCCACTACACAGAGGATTCCAAGGTGGCAAACACAAACCAAGACAGGAAGAAATGGACAGTGAAAACAACATTCAAAAGCCGTACGGCCAAACGCAAATCTGAGGTAGAACGCTAGTAGTTCGTCTTGCCTTCACAGCGGCTGGAGTGAAAAGAAAGTTGACCACAGGTCACACGAGAGCAGAGAGGATGGTGGAGGGAGGAAGTGGAACAAGGAGGAAGGGACAGAAGGGTATAGCAGTGAAGTAGAGGCCAGGACAGAGGTATAGATAGAAAGATGGAGGAAGACAGATAAATAGAGAGAAAGATAGATAGATAGATAGACAGATAGATAGAAAGATAGTCACGTCAGAATAATAGTAGACTTACTTGCAAAAAAGGACGTGTGCGTTCAACAATGTAATAATACAAAGAATATATATACATGTATACACACATATATGTACATACTTACATCTACATGTGTATATACATGCATATCAGGGTACAGGACGTTAGAACAATAAACTACAGACAACGGAACGAACATATAGGAAAACGGAAAGCCACTTGGAATATCCCTTCATCAGCTGTCTCTATTCTATCTAGACGTTTCGAAGATAAGACAGAACGTACTCTAGAATAGTCTCTTCCTGAGTAGTGGATCAACCCACTACACAGAGGATTCCAAGGTGGCAAACACAAACCAAGACAGGAAGAAATGGACAGTGAAAACAACATTCAAAAGCCGTACGGCCAAACGCAAATCTGAGGTAGAACGCTAGTAGTTCGTCTTGCCTTCACAGCGGCTGGAGTGAAAAGAAAGTTGACCACAGGTCACACGAGAGCAGAGAGGATGGTGGAGGGATATATATATATATATATATATATATATATATATATATATATATATATATATATATATATATATATATTTGTGTGTGTGTGTGTGTGTGTGTGTGTGTGTGTGTCTGTCTGTGTCTGTGTCTGTGTGTTTGTGTGTGTTTGTGTGTGTGTTTCTGTACCCGTGCCTTAACGGTTCGGCAAAAGAGATTGATGGAATAAGTACTAAGCTTATAAAGAATAAGTCCTGGGGTCGATTTGCTCGACTAAAGGCGGTGCTCCAGTATGGTCGCAGTCAAATGACTGAAACAAGTAAAAGAATAAAAGTATAAAAAGAATATATATATATATGCATATACCCACACACAAAAGCATATATATGTGTGTATGTCTGTGCGCGCGCGTGTATGCGTGTGTAAGTCGGTGCTTATAAACACTCACACAAGATAAGTTTTTTATATCAGGTTAGAGATTAGAGATTGAAATTAGTTGGGCCTGGATAGGTAAGGATGTACATTTTGCTAGGTGTACATGTGTATGTATATATGTAGATGTATATAGACCGGTAGAATAAGTACTAGGCTTACAAAGAATAAGTCCTGGAGTCGATTTCTTTGACTAAAGGCGGTGCTCCAGCACGGCCGCAGTCAAATGACTGAACCGTCTAAACGAATATATATATACGTATCTATCTGTATCTATCCATCTGTGTGTATGTGTGTGTGTGTATTGTATTTTATATACCCTTTCCCCTTGTATATATATCAAGTGGTTATTAAATATCTAGAGTGAAATATGGCATTTTTATTGCTTCTCCAGACATAAACAATATTATTGAACACCAGGACAACAAGTGAGCCTTTATATAGTTCTCCCATATACTAGACATAACAGCTACATCAAACTCAACTTTCAACTTATTGTACTGGATAAGAAAAAGGCACATCAAATAATATAATCAGGGGTTTTCATACAATGAGAACAATCCAACCTTTTATTTAAACAGACTCTATATCAGGAACACCGTCACAAACACCATGGCAAGAACAAAAATTAATAGCCAACCCAATAATCTCAAGGTCAGCGGTTCTCAGCCATTTTTTACCTATGGATCCCTTTAATTACAATTTTGTTCTGGTGGGCCCCCACATCCATTTTATGTTTAAACACTAGTTACTTCTTTCAAAATTCCTATTTTGTTTTTCACGCGTTCAATGTGTAGGTTTGTAAGAACACTCGGATCTATTTCAAAACGGGGGCACCAGTATTTTCTTAACGAAACACTAACGAAACACTTTGAAACTTGGGGCACTGGTAGAATGTGTCATATAAAACATCTTTTACTCTTAGTCTTCTTAACAAAAAAATGTACATCGCAAGTTATTCCATGTTAAAGTTGTCGTATTTCTGTAATTTCAACCAATCACTGACGTCTATTCAGCTGAATAGAGTTACTGCTGGGCGGTCATAAAAATGTTATTCCCTGTGACATATTTCATCCGGTTTAATCGTAATTTATACGCATATATTGTTTATATAATAAATTACGCTGTGCGTATCTATGTGTGTAACAATTTTAGAGTTCGGATTCTAGAGTTAGGGTTAGTTTTAGGGTTAGGGTTAGGGTTAGGGTTAACAGTCTAGTTAGGGTTAGGGTTAACAGTCTAGTTAGGGTTAGGGTTAACAGTCTAGTTAGGGTTAGGGTTAGGGGATTAATACGATATACACCGTTACAGCGCTAACTGTTTTCAACTGAATAGACATCAGTGATTAGTAGAAATTATCGAAATAAGACAATTTTTTACATGAAATAAATTCGAATACAAAAATTTTTTTCTGTTCTATAACACAAAATAGATAAGTATACGAAGTTTGAAAGTCTTTCGGTACCAAAAACACTACATAAAATATAAATGAAAACTGGTGCCCCCGTTTTGAAATAGATCCGAACACTCTCCGAGAAAACATGTTTCAGTAGTTAGAAACGTGTTCGTTAAATAATCCTCGATTCGCCCTCTGCTTTGTATATTATACTCTCAAATAGAGTCTGTTTAAATAAAAGGTTCGATTGTTCTCATTACAACGGCTACTACTTTCAATTAATCAAAAGTTTCAGGTTACTAATTACTCATGCTAACGACCACATTACTCTGATGTTTCGATGAAGCGGACATCCCTACGTTTTTTCCTTTTCTATTTTATTTTGTCTTTCTTTCAATACACAACATTCGTCCTATATCATCCTCTAGTCATTCCAAGATCTATCTCTTACTGATAAGCAATGTTTCGCTGAGAAGGTCTAATAAAGCCGTACAGGTGATTTGTTTATAAGCAGTGCCACTCAACCATTTATTTACTTTTTGATTCCATTTTTTAAACTCGGGTGGACCCTTATGGCCATGTGATGTTAAATACTGACCACTGTCAATCGATACCATCTTCGTCCTAACTCCTCCCATTTATACTAATTTATCCATTGTCTCTTATATTGAACAGAATATTATTTAAATCCAAGGTAACACCGTTACATTTACGGTTTGAATAAGCCACTTCATGAAACATTGGAGTCACCATTATTAAAATCATTTAAAACATCAGACTGTGCATTGCTAATGAGTACTTTATTTAGTTATTAGGCTGTAAGGTATGAAATTTGTAGTAAGGTATATGGTAAACTTTGACAGCTGCTCATTTTGCGCCAATATTATATTTTGACAATCTTTATTTTTTGTTAGAAAGTTGACACATCTATTTCTTTATTCTAACTCCTTTTGCACTTTATAAAGTATTTATAAATCGTTTTTTGCTATTTTTGTTTAGAGATGGATAAGTCGGAAATTCGTACAGTTTTGAAATATGAGTTCTTTCTTGGAAATACAGCATCATGGACAGCTCGGAATATTAATGGAGTATTTAATTCTAATGTTATTACATAGCAGACAGTATCAAATTGGTTTGCAAAATTTCGTTCTGGTAACTTTGACTTCACAAATGAGCAACGTGTTCAACCGGAAACTAAGGTGGATAATGACGAACTGAAAGCCACTGTTGAGTCAGATTCCTGCCCGTGAATTATCGTTGTTGTTTGGTGGTAGCAAACAGACAATATTGACTCACCTGGTTCAAATCGGGAAAGTGAAAAAGTTGGATAAGTGGGTTCCACATGAACTCAATGAAAATCAGAAACAGCAACGTTTGGAAGCCTGCATTTTGCTACTTTCTCGTCCCAAAAACGAATAATCTTTTAATCGAATTGTAACATGTGATGAGAAATGGATCCAATACAACAACCGTAAACATTCAGCACAATGGTTGAACAATGACGAGCCACCAAAACACAGTCCAAAAGCAAAATTCATCAAAATCAGCTGATGGTGTGTGTTTGGTGGTCTGGTGCAGGTGTGGTCCATTATGATTTCATTAAATCTGGCTCATCAATCACGGCTGAAGTATACTGCAACTGGACCAAATGATGCAGAAACAGCTTAGATTAGTCAACAGATCCACTCCTACTGCAAGAGAACGCCAAACCATACATCGCAAAAATGACATTGGTGAGACTACAGGAGTTGGAGTTGGAAGTTCTCCGTCATCCACCATACTCGCCTGATCTTGCCCCCACTGACTACCACTTCTTCCAGAATTTGGATAACTTTTTGATAGGTAAAAAGTATAATTCTGACGATGCTGTAAAACAGGCCTTCCAAGATTTTATTGACTCTAGATTGCCAGGATTTTACAGTTTCGGACTGAACAAGCTACCGCTGAAATGGCAAAAGTATATTGACTAGATTTCCACATATAACCGATGAAATCGACCTCCATTTATTCTGAATGTGTCTTTCAGCTGTGTTACATTTCGGGGGTTTTTCTCCTCAATCTTCCTTTTCAAAACACCCCACAGATGTTCTATTGGGTTTAAATCAAGTGACACACGGTAGGCCAAGACAATGCCTTTATCTTTTTATCTGATAAAAACTTAGTTGTCATCTTTGAAGTGTGTTTAGGATCATTATTATGTTGGAACTTGGAATGTCTTCTTAGTTCGTTGATGCTTTTCAACATTGTTTTCTGCAATGTCACAATAAAACCTTGAATCCATTGTTCCCTCAATAAATGTGAGTCCTCCCACACCAGCCACACTCATGCATCCCCAAAGCATAACACTTCCGCCGCCGTGTTTCACGCTTGGCACAGTGCATTTGTCGCTATTATCTTCACTTGGACGTCACCATACTCGTTTAATACCTTCTGACCTAAACAAGTTGATTTTAGTCTCGTCAGAAGAAAGAATTTGGTTTCAAAACTCCTTCCCCTTACTCACATAGGTTTCTGAAAAAAAAAAAAAAAAGACGACTTGATTTATACTTGGTGGTGAGGAGAGGCTTCCTACGAGGAATGCCTGCATGAAGACGACCACACTGGTTCAAACTTCGGCGAACTGTTTGGGCGGATATACTCTTTCCACTAACAGAAGGCACTTCCTGCACCAAAGATGAAGCGGTACGACGCTTGTCGTCCATCACACAACGTTGGATGCGGCGAATGTCACGCGCAGTTAAAATAGAAGGACGACCTGGGCAGCGTTTATTGCGCAGCCGTCCAGTAGCTTTGTACTTTCTGAATTACGTCTCCCCCTCGCAAACATAAGGACACAGTAATTGTGTCAAGGCCGACAGGAAGCGGTCCAGCTTCCTGGGGCTAAACAGCAGTAGTATATTCCCTTATTGGGATTGTCACATTAAGTTGACAATATACAACAACTTTATCGCATCACTGCTGCTTAAATCTCTCTGAGAGATTTAGAAATATGATATTTCAAATTTTGGCAATTGTGTTCGCGCTAATATGTATTCGTTTGCTAATTAACTTGTATCCTAAACCATTTTTGTGCAAATTAAAAATAATTTTCTTCAAATCTTCGGGCATCTCTTTTCCTTTTGGTGCCATTTTAATCACAACGAAGAAGATTTTCACCGCGGTACACAAATGAGAGTTCCTGCAGATGCAATAACAACGACCGGTGCAAAATTGTAAGAAGAAATAATTGATTAGAATTATAATTATCAGCAATACTCTCTCTTTTACTCTCTTTTACTTGTCTCAGCCATTTGACTGTGGCCATGCTGCAGCACCACCTTTACTCGAGCAAATCGACCCCATGACTTATTCTTTGGAAGCCTATTACTTCTTTTGCCGAACCGCTAAGTTACGGGGACGTAAACACACCAGCATCGGTTGTCAAGCGATGTTGGGGGGACAAACACAGACACACAAACACACACGCACAGACACACACACACACACACACACACACACACACACTCACAAGGCTTTGGTCGGCACGAGACTATTGTAGAAGACACTTGCCCAAGGTGCCACCCAGTGGGAATGAACACCAAACCATGTGGTTGGTAAACAAGCTACTTACCACACAGCCACTTCTGCGCCTGAATTTAGTAAAAAGAAAAAAAAAAGTGGCTGGAATATTGAACATAGCAAATTTCATTTGGGGTGTACATATCTTTGTAACGTTTGAAAATTAATATTTCGTTCATATATTTGAAAAGGCTTATTGATTTGTGTTCCAAATTTGTATAATGTTTGCATGTATGATATATTTTATTCAGTATAAAATTTCGTTTGATTTCCTTCTATATAACTATTATATCAGAGTAATGGCAATTTTACTGTAATTTTTTAGGGTTGTACATACTCGTGAGATACTATATATATATATATATATATATATATATACACACATACACACATATATATTTGCACACACGCACATGTTGTTGTTGTTGTTAGCACTCCGTCGCTTACGACGTCGAGGGTTCCAGTTGATCCGATCAACGGAACAGCCTGCTCGTGGAATTAACGTGCAAATGGCTGAGCACTCCACAGACACGTGTACCCTTAACGTAGTTCTCGGGGATATTTAGCATGACACAGTGTGACAAGGCTGACCCTTTGAGTTACAGGCACAACAGAAACAGGAAGTAAGAGTGAGAGAAAGTTGTGGTGAAAGAGTACAGCAGGGTTCGCCACCATCCCCTGCCGGAGCCTCGTGGAGCTTTAGGTGTTTTCGCTCAATAAACACTCACAACGCCCGGTCTGGGAATCGAAACCACGATCCTATGACTGCGAGTCCGCTGCCCTAACCACTGGGCCATTGCGCCTCCACTACACACGCACATTTCTACTAGGAAGTTAAAGGTTATGACCATTAGTTTCGCACCTATAAAGCGCTTAGTAATATAGGTGACTAGTGACACTAAAATGGCTGAAGGCGCATAACCTCTCTAGAACTGAGGGAAGAAATACAGTACATAACAGTCAGTTGCTTTGTGAACAAAAAAAATAATTGTCCGTGCTGTTTACAAAATTAACTGGCCGTTACTCTATGGCCAGCCATAACTTTTAACTCACTCGCAACGAAAACAAAATTACTGGTCTAATGCTTTAGAGTGAGCTGTTTTTCGGATATGTGAGCTACAAACGATGTGTGTGTGTGTGTGTGTGTGTGTGTGTGTGTGTGTGTGTGTGTGTGTGTGTGTGTGTGTGTGTGTGTGTGTGTGTGTGTGTGTGTGTGTGTGTGTGTGTGTGTGTGAAGGCGCATGGCCTAGAAGTTAGGCTGTTGCACTCTTGATCGCTAGATCGTAGGTTCGCTTCCCTGACTGGGCGACACGTTGTGTTCTTGAGCAAAACACTTCATTTCACGTAGCTCCGCCTCCCTTTCGATCAGGGGAGGACGTTGGCCTGCTCGCTTAGCCAGCGCGGTAGCGTCACTGTAAAAGCGCATTGGGACCAGCGAGGTGTAACAACATCTGAAAGTCTGGTCGGGCAGATGATCACGTGATATATAGCGTAATGTGGAGGCGCAATGGCCCAGTGGTTAGGGCAGCGGACTCGAGGTCATAGGATCGCGGTTTCGATTCCCAGACCAGGCGTTGTGAGTGTTTATTGAGCGAAGACACCTAAAATTTCCACGAGGCTCCGGCAAGGGATGGTGGCGAACGCTGCTGTACTCTTCCACCACAACTTTCTCTCACTCTTACATCCTGTTTCTGTTGTGCCTGTAATTGAAAGGGTCAGCCTTGTCACACTCTGTGTCACACTGAATATCCCCGAGGACTACGTTAAGGGTACACGTGTCTGTGGAGTGCTTAGCCACTTGCACGTTAATTTCACGAGCAGGCTGTTCCGTTGATCGGATCAACTGGAACCCTCGACGTCGTAAGCGACGGAGTGCCAACAACACATAGCGTAATAGAATTTTGTGTACTCTGGTACTCTTATAACTAATGATACACGTGAAATTAAGTGAAGACTCAGAACAGCCAAGAATGCTATGATATGACTGAACAGTATCTAGAAGAATAAGGCCATCCCCTTGCGAACAAAGGAAATAATGACTCATCAATTCATTGATGTTTAGCATTGTCGCCTATGGAGTTGATGCTGGATTATAAAGGAAATTGATAAAAGGAAAAATTAAAACATTTGAACAATGGTGTTTTAGACGCATTCACAAAATAAGCGGGACAAATTAAAGAAATAATGAGTGGGTCCTTCACAAGATGAAGTACCAAGAAAGACTGTTAAATACTATCGTAAGAAAATGGATCTTTACCGGCCATATACTTAGAAGACAAGATCGTGACGAGTTTCTGCTAACAGGTGGGGCATATAACAAATGAACGAGAGGAAGACCTAAAACCAGATGTAGCGATAACATCAAAGAAGCCACCAGCGGCGGAAGTTTTGCAGAACTTTACAGACAGACACATGGGTGGAGGGCTACGCGCGTGTCTGTATGTGTGTGTGTGTGTGTGCGTGCGTGTGTGTGTGTGTGTGTTTGTCCCCCCCCCCCCACACCGATTGACAACAGTGTTTGGTGTGTTCACGCACCTCCTCTTGTAACTAAGTGTTTCGGCAAAAGACAACAATAGATAAAAGGCTTACAAAAAAGAAATAATAATAAGTTCTGGGGTCTATTTGTTCGATTAGAAATTCCTCAAGGTAGTGCCCCAGCATGTCCGCAGTCTAATAAGTGAAACATGGAAATATATATATATATATATATATATATATATATATATATATGTATATTTTTAAAAAATCATTTCAAAAATCTCCTGTTTGGGCCCCTTTTGACTATTAATGGTCAGGGAATCATGAAGCGGTACAAACTGGTGATTGTGTGTGTGTGTGTGTGTGTGTGTTCATCCAAATTGAGGGAATGGAGGAGGTAAAATACAGGCTACATATGTTTCCTAACTACCAGAATCTCGGATGTAATAATTAGTCTACGAGGGGTATTCCGAAGATATCTTAGTTAAATGAAGGTTATATTGAAATCAAGGGATCCCAAGTTAACTTGCAGGAGATTCGTACGGGCTGCTCGAGGCTTACTAATGTCTTACTTCTGGGTCCTTGGGTCTTACATTTACATATCATTGAGTAGCTGTGTGGAAGGCGAAGGAGTGGCTGTGTGGTAAAAAGATTACTTCCCAACCACATGTTCCGGGTTCAATCCCACTGTGTGGTACTATAGCCTCGAGCCGATTAAATCCTTGTGAGTAGATTTGATAGACGGAAACTGAAAGAAGCCTGTCGATTGCTTCATCTTGACAGATGATAGTCGTACCATCAACACACACAGCACAATCACTCCGTTGATGAGCCCTTAGATGACATTTAAGACCAGCTGCTCACTAGCAGGGTTTAAAACACAAATGACAAATATTATTCAAGTTTCTTCTATATATTTTCTCTTTGGAATCTGATTCTGAAGGAATGTTTTTGTGAACTAGCTTATGTCTTTTAAGTCCAGATATTGTCATACAAGTTTTGTGACACATGACACAAGTCATAAGAGGTGGTTGGTGTCCCAAGAAAATTACCTATCTGGGCATTTCGATTTTCATGTGACTTCATATGGTTCACGTATCCTGCTTTAGACAACAGAACACGATCACATATAATACATATCCAATGATATTACAGTTCCAACTGTTCCTTCGCGACAGACCTTTTAAAGTTCAGAGTGCTAATCATCTTTTCCTCCCAGGCATTGCAATTAGTCCTAACAGCACCTCTCCACTTGTTCCTATCTAAAACATCATTTTCTCAATCACTTTTGTTCATATCTAGTTTCTTCAGGTTTTCCTTCACACGGCCTTTATACCTTTTCCTCGACTTATGTTATGGTCGCTTACCAGAGTTGAGCTCACCATAAAAAGGACGCTTTGGGCAAACGCTCGTCTTTCATTCTAGTAACATGTCCAGTCCATCTCATTTGAGTCAAGATAACATTTTGTTCAATTGAGCTGCAACGTGCCATGCGCAAAACTTCTGTATCTGGTATGAAATATTCCCACTTGACTCCTAAGATACGTCTGAGATACTTTTGAAGAAATCTCTCCAGCATTTTAATATGACGTTTGTAAAAAGTGCAGGCAATACACACGCTTTATAGACACTGATTTTTGTCTGGAGGGAAATATCTATTCGCCCATGCTCGCTTTTCGAGCTTTCCAAATGCGACACTTCCCTTCCCTATTCGATAGTATATCTCTGCTTCAAAACCACCATCTCTTGACAGTGTACTTCCAAGGTAAACAAAGGTGTCAACGACTTATAACCTTCTTCCATTCACAAAAATGTTTGGTTCAGAATATGTTAGTCCTGGCACGGGAGTAAACAGTACTTTGGTTTTCCCCTGACTAACTGTGAGTCCGAAATGTACACACGCAGTGGAAAATCTGTCCATTAAATGTTGCATATCCCCCTCTGAGTGTGCCAACAAATCAGCATCATCAGCATAAAGTAATTCTCTAACAGATATTTTGAAAGTTTTTGCTCTGCAGTTAAACGGGATCAAGTTAAAAATACGACCAGATGTCAGAAATCTGATTCCGATTCCCCTGTTGCAATCCTTAAAAGCAATGCATCAAAATAAATAGAGAAAAGTGTAGGGGCAGGAATATTTCCCTGCTTGACACCGTTGTCCACCGAAAATTCATGAAATAGCTCACCATTAAAGACTGCCTGAGCTTTCATGTTACTATGTAGTTCCTTAAAAATGCTCACAAAATGTATTGGACAACCAAGTTTACACAAAAGCATTTCTCTTGAACCTGCCTTACAGGAAATGTCATGTCCATTGTCCCTCGCTCAAATCTGAAACCACACTGTTCTTCAGGAATCATATGTAGGCACACATTCTCAACGTAGACAAGAAAATAATAATAACCAGAGTACAGAAAATACACAAGCCACATAGAGTACATTTTCCTTCATCAGCTACCCCAATTTTAACACCGGCGTTTATATATATATATATATATATGCATGTATGTGTGTATGTACACACACACACCTACGGTTGCGTGCGCAAGCGCACACGTACACACATACACACACAACCGCGCGCGCGCGCATTCATAAATTGGTCTCTCAGTTAATCAGGTCGTGTGTCTGCTGCAAACTTTTACAGCTTAAGTAAGACACTCATAAATAAGTGGCAGGCTGTTGTTTTGTGATTAATTAGTGTTTGAAGAAAAGCTGTTGTGTGCTCTCTCGTGATTGGCTGCAAATATATGCCAACCAACCACAATAGAGTCTTGCTGTTGTGTTTTTAAACTTGTAGGCATTTTCAGTTTTTAGTTTTTGTTTTTCAAGATCTGTGAATCCCAGTCCTGGTTTTTAAGTAATATATTTAGACTCACCGTACGGGAATGCTTAGCGGTATTTTTTCCTGCTCTTTACGACCTTAGTTTAAATATCGCCGAGGTCAACTTTGCCTTTCATCCTCTCCGTTTCGGAGACGATAAAATAAAGCAGGGGTTTTCAAACTTTTTGACTTGCGGACCCCTTTATATTTCAGGCTTTGCCTTAGGGACCCCCTTATAAAACGCTTATGAAATTTATACATAAATATTTGCTTAAAATAACATATATTTTTACATTTGTTTATTTAACAGTATTTAACAAATAGGTTTATTGTCAATTAAAAGATTTCGATTAAAAACCATATATAAAATCAAATTGCCCATAAAAAGTATTTGCTGTTCACGGACACCCTGTCTTGTCCTTGCGGAACCCCTGTAGTCCGCGGACCACAGTTTGAAAACCACTGAAATTAAGGACCAGTCAAATATTGGAGTCGAAGTAATTGACTACCTCCCTTTCCTCTTCAATTGCTGGCCTTGTGCTAAAATTAGAAAAGAAAAATGATCAAAGGCGGCAAGCTTGTAGAATTGCTAGCGAATCTGACAAAATGCTTAATGACATTTCTTCCGGCTCTTTACTTTTTGAGTTCAAATACTGCTGAGGTCAACATTGCTTTCATCCTTTCAGGGTAGATTAAAATAAAGTACCAGGCAGGTTCTTTGGTTGCAGTAATGTTAAGAAGCTCGTTACATGTACTATAGCTACTCCTCCGTCGTTAAAGTGGAGGCGCAATGGCCCAGTGGTTAGGGCAGCGGACTCGCGGTCATAGGATCGCGGTTTCGATTCCCAGACCAGGCGTTGTGAGTGTTTATTGAGCGAAAACACCTAAAGCTCCAAGAGGCTCCGGCAGGGGATGGTGGCGAACCCTGCTGTACTTTTTCACCACAACTTTCTCTCACTCTTACTTCCTGTTTCTGTTGTGCCTGTAATTCAAAGGGTCAGCCTTGTCATACTGTGTCACACTGAATATCCCCGAGAACTACATTGAGGGTACACGTGTCTGTGGAGTGCTCAGTCACTTGCACGTTAATTTCACGAGCAGGCTGTTCCGTTGATCGGATCAACTGGAACCCTCGACGTCGTAAACAACGGAGTGCCATACATATACGTCGTTAAAGCAATGTGCCTGCCCAGTTTATCAGCAGCATGATGTGTGTGTGTGTGTATATGTGTGTGCACGCGTGCGTGTGGTTTATGTGTGTGAGTCTTTCTCTTTGTGCTTGTCTCCATCACCACTTGACAACCAGTGTTTGTTTGTTTATATCACCGTAACCTAGTGGTTCGGCAGAAGAGATGATAGCGTAAGTATTAGACTCAGAAATAGTACCGGGGTAGATGTGATTGACTACACCCTTCGAGACGATGCCGTAGCATGGATGCATTCCAATGACTGAAACAAGTAAAAGACATAATATAAATATCGACAGATAAATGCAACAATTATACTTCACTCAGGAGACTCGAGGTCCACGTTAATTGCAGGTCCGAGTAAGGTGAATAATAAACAAATAACATCAGACGGATAGTGGTTCATTCACTACAGCTGTTTCAGGTGAATTTATGCACGAATTGAACATTTTAAAAGTTCGCCAGAGAGTTATGAAATGGTACATAAAGGTATTCAAGGAATGTCTTTTTTTTTTTCATATTTTTAAATGTATATTTTTAAATGTATATTATTCACCTGAGGAAAACGCTTTTTTTTTTTCGCATGATGAAATAACTCTACTTATTAATAAAAACAAAACACGTCTGAAACAGCTGTAGTGAGTGAACCACCATCCACCTATTGTTGTGTGTGTGTGTGCGTGTGTGTGTGCGTGTGTGTGTGTGCGCGCGTGTGTGTGTGTGTGTGTGTGTGTGTGTGTGTGTGTGTGTGTGTGTGTGTGCTGTATCAAATAAGCAGTAGCTGCTCAGTTCATGAAAGCAGCAGCGGCATTAACAGCAGCGGTGTTAGGACCAGCGGCGTTAGCAGCCATAGTAGTAGTAGTAGTAGTAGTAGTAGTAGTAGTAGTAGTAGTAGTTAGCTGTTTTTATTTGTTTGTTTTGTCCGTAGTTATCGCAGCATCTGAGTACGACAGGCATCTGTTTCAAATCACATCCAGAGTTATATTTCAGGTTTTGGTTATGTCATTCATCAGACTTTCTATCCGCCCATGACCTACTCGTTGTTATTTCTAACCACCACACAACACTCCTTTAAACAGACTTACACACACACAGGGGACGTCCACCCGTAACTTAGATACCTCACACTGGACACACAATACTTCTGTTTACAGATATCTTGAACATAACTCCTAATGGCGGTACAAAACGACGACCTAGTCTACATCAATATGTCACGAATACACACATTTTAGTAATTACTTCTTTGAAAAATCGATATTGTGTTAGTAATAGAAAATTAAAAAGGAAAACCAAACCTGGTTTTATTTATATGAAGCAAATGCTTTGTCACCTGATTTGTTGACTATGTAAGAGGTTCCATTTGAATATCATAGCATGTTTGTGATGAGGTACTGTCTGATACACCATTTAGTTATATAATGGCCAAACGTATAGCTTGAAATCTGGGCTCTGTCAGTTCTTATAGCTAGCGCTGGATTAATGATTTAGCAAAATAATTACATGCTTAGGACATCAAGGGAGGGGAGGAGCAACACAGAAATGATAAATGGTTTACGACACAAAAGAATTCACTTTATACTTGCTAAAATAATATTTGAAATGGTTTATATGATCAGAAATATAATTTCGACGTTTTCATGGTGTCGTAGTGAGGAACTCATTAAAGACATTGCAATAAAAAAAAGTAGGAGAAAACTTTTCCAATATAAGTGGAAATGTACAAGAGTAAACATTATTTTTCTTATTATTGGTTTTGTTTCATTCAGAAAAATAAAAATTTATTTTATGGTTTATTATTGATTATATTTTGAATTTTAAGAGCTTAGGGACTCTATGGGTCTTAATCCAGCCCTGCTTATAACTAAGAACTGTTTTACTCCCGAACAGCTGTTGAGTCTATATACTTTGATGAGAATGCAGTTCCCATATCCGTGATGTATCTACTGTTTCGCACCATAAATAGTCAGAAAACAGAGTTGAACATTGTAGAAAATGCAATAAACTCACCAAATCACTATTCTTTTACAGTAGAGATAAACCATTGTTTCAGAATTTGCAGTATCAATTCTCAACTAGGCAGAGTTATAGTATGTTGGGGGTAATGAATCCGGGCAGTTACTTAATAAAACCGACCAACACCACTAAAGGAAACATTGCTTAAAAGAGAAAAGAAAACGCAAGGGGAAACTGATAAAATTGTATTAAATATGGAAGAATGAAAGAATATTAGAATATAAGAATAGAGATCAAGGTAGATATAACATCGTAAATGAAGAGTTCTGTTGTGAATGTTGAAAAACAAAAGATAAATGGCTGGATACTCAATACTATGGAGTTGAAAAACTTTAAAAAGCAGTATAAGAAATATATGGTAAAACAAATGAAATCAATTACAGTAAATACAGGGTTAAACAAAGTGGTAGCATTAAGAACAAAATGAGAACATACTGTTTGAGCATGCGCAGATTACATTTACATCGGTTGAATACAGAGGAGTTACGTTGATGAGAACAGAGCTTGTTTATACCCATTTATGATGTTGTTAATAGAAACAAAAATTTTCAAGAAGTAAAAAGAAGATAAAATAAGTGAAAGATGGAAAGGCAAGTGGACAGATGAAATACTAAATGACACATTAAAAGCATTTAGATAATCGCAACAAATAGTTAGTTATATATGAAAGTGAACACATACCAAATGAAACGACTGTTCCATTACCAAAGAAACCAAAAGTTAAGGACAGGACAAAGTTTAGACCCATATGTCTAATATGTCTTCTGAGTAAACTATTCCTAAAACCATCCAACAAAAAAAATTACACTATGACGTCCGTTTGTCCTTAATGGCCATTGATGAAGGTCTGACATGTCCACCTTGCTGGATCACCATTGCCTGTAGTTGAAGAGTCCGATGCTGGAATGACAGTCTCTGTCACACAAACCGTACTTGTTGGCTTTCCAGTGTTGTTTCAGTTGTAGCAATGACTTATAACTGGTAACTGTTGCTCTCCGAGTTGTATCGACACCGATGGCGAGGCGGAAGTGTCCTCTCCGGTGTGCTATTCGGTTCTATCTTTCAAATATAAGATATTCGATTGGATCTAAGCTTGTGCAGTATAGTATGGAGGACAGGTTATTGCCCGTATAGCGAACTCCTCTTCTTCATGTCATTGATGGATCCAAAGAAACAACGCTACCGTTACATATCGAGACAAGCATTGTCGCAGGAGTTTCCAGAAGGAAGTTGTAAATAATGTCAAACTGTCTAAGGAGCTCTGACACCCGATTTTCCCTAAGGATTTAGTTCCGAAGCCTTTACTGTAGCTCGGTCCCTTAGACGTGTTGCTTCGCCAGACAAGAAAAGTTCCATCTGCCCGACTGACTCTGGGACTCTGGCAGGCGTTTACTACTCTGGGTCAGAGTAGACTTGCGAACAACAGTGGCCAAGAGGTGATTCCACTCTCCAACAAAGAATTACAGCAAGAATAAATATATCAATAGGAAATGGATCTTCGATAAGAAATGAGAAATTGTGAAGAGAAATGTTCGACCAGAAAACTATTAATGTATATATATGAAAGTGCTCTAGACATAAATCAAGATGTTCTTGGTTTTGTTTTATTGACTATAGCAATATATTTGCCATAACGTGGAATTCCCTAACGAGATTTCTTTCTTTTTTGTTTTCGTTTTTCATTGACATCCATATTCATTAACTTCTGCGTAACACGGAAATCAATACGCTCTGAAAATCTTACCGTATCATGAATTCCGTAACATAGAAGCGCTCACAAATCTCGGAAGCTCTATCTTCCTTCCAAACTAGAAAGTATGGAAAGAAAAAAAAGACGTCATATGAGCAAACGAGCTGCTAGAAATTAGTGTTGAATTCCCCTCAAATGACAGTCCACTATCTTAAATACAGAAACAAGACATTGGACTGTAGTCATATATATGCGCTGTCTGAAAATTACGATGGGATGGTCAGAGCTGAAATATCATTCAAAATATCTTCGTTCAAACAAAAGTATTTTTAAAAAATCAAATTCTCAGCCTGCCATCTTAAACACGTCAGCCCTAGGCAGCCCTAGATATGAAGTTTGAATTTAAAACTGGATTATCTCGACCGGAACGCCATTCTTTACAGGTCAGCAATCTCATAGCAAACCTGGGGCTAAAACAATAATAATTACAACAAGCATATCTGGTAGATATCTGTCGTTCGATGAAGAGGATTCAGTTGCTCCATTAACTGAGTCACCTGTCCACTGAATGAAAGTGTAAGCGGCTGAGTACTCCATATACTTGAGTAGCCTTAACGTAATTCTCAGGAAGAAACAGTGTGCAACAAAGTTGTACCTTCGAACTTCTGGAACAATCCATTCGGCGGTGTTCTATTCAGTTTTCGTCTGTTCAGTTTCACTGATAAGGTATGGCACAACCGGAAGCTATAAAAGGTGAAAATTACCCACAATGCCAAGCACGGAGAGCGAACTCAGGTTTTCTGGGTTGCTCAGCGAACTTCTTACTCATTCAGCCATGAAGCTCCTGTACGCGCTTATCTCAAAAAATACTGTTAGTGTAGTTCATATATCCTCTTGGTGTCTGCTGTCAGGGTAGCCTGTCTGAGCATGCAGCAATGTTTAAATACCTGTGAAAATAGGTAGCTGTCAATGTGTGTATGTGTGCATGAAAGGACGTGTGTACGTGTACGTGTGTGTGTGTGTGTGTGTGTGCGTGCGTGTGTGTGTGTGTGCGTGTGTGTGTGTGTGTGTATATAAGTGTGTATGTGTGTGTGTGTGTTTTGTGTCTGTGTGTGAGAGAACGAGTCAATTAGAATGCCTTTCTTCTTATGTGTATATCAATAAAAACTATATCTATGCATGTGTACCTATGCATATCTATTTTGATTGTACGTCTGTCTATTTCTATATGTGTATGTGTGCATGTGCGTGAGCGTGCTTGTGTGTGGTTGTGTGAGTACCTGTGCATATGTGTGTGCCTGTATGTGTGTCTGTGAGTACATATATATTATAGATATATACACACACACGCACACAGTCATATATAGATACTCACGGACTCACAGACACACATACGCACACGCACACATATGCACAGGCACTCACACAATCACACACACGCACACGCACACGCACACACACACACACACACACACACACACACACACACATATTCATAAATGGAATCTTCCCAAAACATCCCCAGTACTAAATAGGAAATATACGTAGAAGGTAGTCATACCCCAATACCCACAGTTTATATATACACAGGTAGAGTTGTTGTAGGCTGTTATGTAGACGTATATGTGCTCGTGCACGTATATATATATATATATATATATATATATATATATATATATATATATATATATGAATGTATGTAGGTAAATGGAAATGTAAGTAAACAGATAAACAGATAGACAGGTACATAAGTAATATGGACAGACAAGCACACACACACCTGCACACATACATACGCAAATGAAGACTAAAACACATGACCAGATATACACACGCACTCTTCACACACACACACACACACACACACACACACACAAGGACACATGGAGACACATCCATGCATAACAGAGGTACTCACATATATACACACACACTCACACACACACACAAACATACACACACAAGGAGACAGAGGGACACACATGTGCACACAAACAAAAAGAACGCCGCTCTGATAACCGACTGTCAACGACTATTGAAAACGCCGCAAGACGTTTTATATATATATATATTTATATATTATCTATCTATCTATCTATCTATCTATCTATCTATCTATCTATCTATCTATCTATCTATCTATCTGTGTGTGTGTGTTTGTGTGTATTTGTGTATAAATATGTGTGTATGTATATTATATATATATATATATATATATATATATATATATATATATGTAGGCGCAGGAGTGGCTGTGTGGTCCCGGGTTCAGTCCCACTGCGTGACACCTTGAGCAAGCGTCTTCTACTATAGCCTCGGGCCTTCTGAGTGGATTTAGTAGATGAAACTGGAAGAAGCCCGTCGTATATATATATATACATGTGTGTGTGTGTGTGTGTACGTGTGTGTGTACGTGTGTGTGTGTGTATGCATATATGAGTATACGTGTGTGTGCATGCTAATGCATGAACGCTTGTGAATGTATACGTGTAAATATGCATAAATATATAGATAATCGAATGTGCATATACACAAACTAGCACCAAATTTTAAAGAATACACTCACTAGAATACATACATACATACATACATGTGTACATACGTACATATATTCATAGATAGATAGATAGATAAATAGATAGATAGATAGATAGATAAATAGATAGATAAATAGATAGATAGATAGATAGATAGATAGATAGATAGATAGATAGATAGATAGATAGATAGATAGATAATCGAACGTGCATAAACACAAACTAGCACCAAGTTTCATAGAATACATAACCGGAGAGAAACGCACTTATGTCCACACGTATAGTTAGTGTTGAAGACAGGTCATCCCTGGCAGACGACTTAAACGTCCGAGCTGACACATCCATGTGTGTAAGTATGTGTGATTGAGTGTGTGTATATGTGTGTTTGTGTGTGTATGTGGGGGGGGGAGTGTGCGTGTTGTGTGTGTATGTGTCGGTGCGTGTGTGGTGAGTGTGTGTATTCGTCGGTGCGTGTGTGGTGAGTGCGTGTGTAAAAGTTATGTGTGTGTGCGAGTATGTGTGTGTGTGTGTGTGTGCATTAGTGTGTGTGTTATGGGGATGGTGCACGTATAGATATTCACACACTCAGACGCACACAGATATATATGCATACCATTTACTATATTTCATAACATTTGTGTAAATAACAGATAAATACACACACACACACACAAGCATATATATATATATATATATATATATATATATATATATATATATATATCTGAGTGCGTGTGTGTATTTTCACCCATGTATGCATACACCCACACATGTAGTGTATGTATGTGTGTGTATATATATATATATATATATATATATATATATATATATATATATGTATGTATGTATGTATTGTATAGTGCGTGTCTGCATATGTGTATATAAAGCGCTTAGACATGAAGAGCTCTCCTCAAATGAAGGTTACAGAACTTCACTCTGCCAACTGCCAACGTTATGCTACGTCAGTTGAAGAAATTTTGGCAAGGTAACCTTTCTAGATCCTTCCCAATACCGACCTTTACGAAGAGATAAGTGGAAAGATGATTTGCTGCAGAATGCCTTGCCATCATTTTTCTTTCTAATTCCTTTCTCGTATCTGTTTTTCTTCCTTTCTGCACGTATTTCTGTTTTCTTCAGCTTTTCTGCTTCATATTTCGTTCTTTACTTTTGTTCTTTGAATTTTTTTCTTTTCCTTTCTTTACCATCTTTCTTCTTTCTTTTTTTTTTTTACTCTTTCTTCTTTTGTGCATTGTTTGACTTTTCTTACTATGTGTTTTCATTCCTTCTCGTGTTTCGTTCATTCTTTCTGTCACTCTTGTTTTTCTTCGTCATTTTTTTTGGGTTCTTCCTGTCTTACTATCTATCCATCTGTCTGTCTCTGACTCTCACTCTCTCTCTCTCTCTCTCGATATATATATATATATATATATGTATGTGTGTGTGTGTGTGTGTGTGTGTGTGTGTGTGTATACAATTAAACCTTGGGAGAGGCATTATGCCGGTAATAAACACACGCACTGGTTCAGTCCTTTATTAATTTATATAGTTTTTTGTTAAATTATTTCATTGTTTATTACCGGCATAATGCCTCTCCCAAGGTTTAATTGTAGTTCTTTCAACACACGTATCCACATCAAGAATCTTGCACACGAAATACACATACGAAATATATATATATATATATATATATATATATATATATATATATATATATATATATATATATGTATATATATATATCGTGTGTATATGTGTATGCATGTATATCTGAGAGAGATATATTTTATTGTCTGGGGAAAGTCGTTCCCTTTTAGTGCCCTATTATTTAACACACTCACCGGTTCGATTTCAAATCATTTATTTTTTTTTCTAAATTTTTCGTTGCGTCTTGCAAACTTTTCGTTATATATCTAAACATACATTTGTCTGTCTATCTCTATTTGAGTCTATCGGTTCATTCATCTGTCAATATTTCTAACCCTCTATATCTCTCTCAGATACACATGCATACACATATGCACAGACACTCATACAATCTCTTTCTCTCTTTCACACATACACACAATCACACACACACTCTCACACACACTTATTCTGTATCTCAAACTCAAGCGCTCTCATTGTTCTCCATCCTCTAGTTCATTCACTTTCTCAAACTTCATCACTTGCGCGCGCGCATACATACTCTGAGTTTCTTTTTCACTCACTATTTGTATAACTCGAACTCAGACATTGTTTCTAGTCAACTCTCTCTCTATCTCTCACTCTCTCTCTCTCTCTCTCTCTCTCTCTCTCTCTCTCTCTCTCTCTCCCTCTCTCTCTCAGTATCTAGTTTTCCGTCTACGCGTACAGCTGTACGGACATATATATATACACACACACACACACGTACATAGATACATTCGAACATACATAAATACTTATATACATTTGTATATATGTGTGTATGTATGTATACATATACATACATACATATATACATACATATACATACAAACATATATATATATATATATATATATATATATATATATATATATAATGGGAAATATTGGAGTCAACAAGAAGGGGTACGGTTGGACATTTATTTTTTAATTACTACAATTGTTGGATCTATTTTAAAACGGGGGCACCAGTTTTCATTTATGTTTTATGTAGTGTTTTTGGTACCGAAAGACTTCCAAACTTCGTATACTTATCTATTTTGTGTTATAGAACAGAAAAAAAATTTTGTATTCGAATTTATTTCATGTAAAAAATTGTCTTATTTCGATAATTTCTACTAATCACTGACGTCTATTCAGTTGAAAACAGTTAGCACTGTAACGGTGTATATCGTATTAATCCCCTAACCCTAACCCTAACCCTAACTAGACTGTTAACCGTAACCGTAACCCTAACCCTAAAACTAACCCTAACTCTAGAATCCGAACTCTAAAATTGTTACACACATAGATACGCACAGCGTAATTTATTATATAAACAATATATGCGTATAAATTACGATTAAACCGGATGAAATATGCCACAGGGAATAACATTTTTATGACCGCCCAGCAGTAACTCTATTCAGCTGAATAGACGTCAGTGATTGGTTGAAATTACAGAAATACGACAACTTTAACATGGAATAACTTGCGAATTCCTTTTTTTTGTTAAGAAGACTAAGAGTAAAAGATGTTTTATATGACACATTCTACCAGTGTCCCAAGTTTCAAAGTGTTTCGTTAGTGTTTCGTTAAGAAAATACTGGTGCCCCCGTTTTGAAATAGATCCCAATTGTTTCCACGCAATGTAGTTCTCGAGGTGTGCAGGTACTTGATTATGCAACTGTTTCCCTGCATATATATGTATGTATGTATGTATGTGTGTGTGTGTGTGTGTGTGTGTGTGTGTGTGTGTGTGTGTCTGTGTGAAACAAGAGCGTTGTGGTTCACTTGAAGCATTGTAGTACAGAAGTAAAATAATGAATTAAATATATAAATATAAATATATATATATAAAGGCGACTCGAGTTTCAAGGCTATTTCCCTTCGTCATGGCCGGTATGACAGACTAATTCTATTATATATATATATATATATGGATGGATCAAAACAGTTTGATTCAAATTCGTTGGTACTCTGAGTTTCAAAGTGTGATGCTAATCCTCAGCCATTTCCAATGGCTGAGGATTAGCAACACACTTTGAAACACGAGTTTGAATCAAACTGTTTTGATCCATACATGTGTTGAGTGCTCTTCTTTCGTTTGTCTACTTGCTCGTATTATAGGTGTGTGTGTGTGTGTGTGTGTGTGTGTGTGTGTGTGTGTGTGTGTGTGTGTGTGTGTGTGTGTAAGAGATAGATAGACTTAAATACATTGGCACAAGCGCGCACACACACACACACACCTTACATACATCTTGCACTGCAGATAACACCCTTCATCGGCTCTCAACTGGCGATCACAATTGTTTCGGCACCTGCCGACAGTACTTCTTTTGAGCAGTATAGATGCTGTTAGGTTCTTTTAGACCCAATCTGATGTACGTTTTCCCTCCCTCACTGTCAAATATGGAGCTACAATACTATAACCAGGTATAGCTGCAACCACTCTGACCAGCAGCAACTATTTTATTTAACTAAGTTACTGAAGATTCTTTTCCTGCTATCAACTCTTGTCTCTCTCTCATATATATATATATCAACTAAATCCACGATGAAATATCTTCTCTTTTCTCCTCCAGCTTGTGAATCGCAGCTTTCATCCCCTTTCTACGTCCAGTAGAAAGTATAAAAGAATATATATAGGCGCAGGCGTGCCTGTGCGATATGGAATTTGCTTACAACATATGATTCCAGGTTCAGTTTCACTTTGGGCAGGTGCCTTGTACTATTGCCCTGGGCAGACTAATGCCCCATGGGTAGGTTTTTTAAACAGAAGCTGAATGAACGAAAACCGTCGTGTATCTGTATGTTTGTGTGTGTGTGTGTGTGTGTGTGTGTGTGTGTGTGTGTGTGTGTGTGTGTGTGTATGATGGACTCTCCCCTCGGTTTCGACGAATGGTTCTGCGACAACGTACCCTCTCTTTGTCACTCATAATGCTTATGAAATCCATTCCCCAGCGGAATAGTCAACTTAAGAACATAATATAACGTATGACTAACAAATTTTGATTTTATTACCATTACCGATGTAACAATTTATTCTTCGCATTCTGATGATGTTTACTAAAACTAGTAATCGAAACGATCGTAAATGCTACCGTCTTCTTTGGTAATTAATTCAATTAAAGGCATACCAGCGAAAACGACGAGTTTCTCCTTCACATCCATTTTCTTCTCGTATCTATCTATCTATCTATCTATCTTTTTTTTTCTTTCTTTTTTTCTCTCGATCCCTTTTGATCGAACTCCCCCCTTTTTCCCTTCCTACGATCCCTTTTGATCGACACCCCCCCTTTTTTTCCTTCCCCCTCCCAAAAAGAAAAGCTCTACATTGTATTTGTCCCATCTTCGTTGAGCTCTGTGTGGCTAATAAAAGAAATGTATCTCTCTCTCTCTCTCTCTCTCCCTCTCTCTCTCTCTCTCTCTCTCTCTCTGTATATATATATATATATATATATATATATATATATATACATATATATATATATATAATATATATATATATATATATATATATATATATATATATATATATATATATATATATTTTTTATGGGAGAATGTACGAAAAAAAAACAACAAACGAGGACTATATATATATATATATATATATATATATGTAGATAGATAGATAGATAGATAGATAGATAGATAGATAGATAGATAGATAGATAGATAGATAGATAGATAGATATATCGTATGTATATCATATGTATATATGTATGTATCAATACATACATACATACATGCATACATGCATACATACATACATGCATTCATGTAGCACATTGCCTAAATACCAATCTTAAGAAATTAGGCTTCACAAAACCAGAAAGGAGAATGCTGATTCGAAGATTACAGATCCAATCCATCATTGGATCTGAAAAATTCTGTAAAACTGTCCAGAATTTTATCATTTATGTATATACGAGCATGTCTATACATTCAACTATATGCATTAGAATACATACACAAAACATACAAATCTGCGCATATGCATACAAAAATACCCTGTTGATGTTGAAATTAGGCGGCGAGCTGCAGAAACGTTAGCACGCCGGACGAAATGCTTAGCGGTATTTTGTCTGTCTTTACGTTTTGAGTTCAACTTCTTCCGCCGAGGTCGACTTTGTCTTTCATCCTTTCGGGGTCGATAAATTAAGTACCAGTTGCGTACTGGGGTCGATCTAATCGACTGGCCCCCCTCCCCCAAAATTTCGGGCCTTGTGCCTAGAGTACAAAAGGATGTTGTTGAAATTCTAATGAAGGAGCCTTGGATCTTGGTTAGAAAACGGCTCTTTCTCTTTTGGCAGGAAATCTTGAAATAAAACTGAATAAAAGCATGCATACATACATACATACATACATACATACATACAAACTTAAATATATACATCGCGATAGTATACAAATGATAACAGAATTCTATAGTTAATATGTACACCTGTATCATGGTATATATTGTAAATGCCTTTGTGTGCCCGTGTGTGCGTGTATGCATATGTACGTGTGCATATATACATACATACATACACACACACACGGGCACACTCACATACACATGGGTAGACGCGCACGCACACACACACACACACACACATTCACAAACATACACACACGAGACAGCAAAACGAAATGACACAGAGGGTTTCGGCAGGAGGACGTGACTATAGTGGTGGGCGGGCTTCGTTGTCCAGTCTAAAGTCTCCCCTTCTCCCCCCCCCCTGTAGATTACTGTATATGGTGGTGATAGTGATGGTGGTGGTGGTGGTGGTGGTGGTGGTGGTGGCGGTGGTGGTGCCGCTGCTGATGGGGTCCGTGCAATATGGCACCATCAGGACGTTCCCCACTGCCATTATCTTCATCACCGCCACACCTTCCAACATTGCCGCCACTACAATCATGGCCCTCACCTCTATCTACTACCACTATTAGCACCTACTATCACTACACCACCACCACCATCACCACCACCACCACCGCCACCACCGCCGCCACCAACACTAACAATTTAATGCCATCCACTACCACCACCACCACCACCGTCAACAACACCTCTCCCACTACCATCACGCCCGCCACCACCACTGCTATTTCCAATACTACTACTACTACTACTACTACCACTTGCACCACTACCGCCACCACCACTACTATCATTCGCCGACATCACCTTCATCACCACCTCCGCTACTGCCATCTCCTCCACTTCCGCTATCTCCAATACTCTTACTACTACCACTTGCAGCACAACCAACACCACCACCACCACCACCACCACCACCACTACAACCACCTCCAATGACCCAGTCTGAGATATATCCCAGCTGTTGTCTGTCATGTAAATCTAATAGTATCACGTGACGGTGGTTCCTGACATCACTTGGAACTGAACCCGCCTCCCCTACCTGTAATATTTTCGCTGAGTTTATGCTGTTTTTGTTATTGTTTTTTTTAAAATCGTTGTTGCTTGATATGGCTGTTGTTGTTTTCCTTGTTATTGCTCATTGTTGTTGTTGTTGTTAAATCACAGGTTGTTTCTGAAAGTCATGAAAAGCATTAAAACCACCATATCTTCCAATATTTTAAAATACAATTTAGCGAGATATACATACAAAAGCATAGAATGTATGTATGTATGTCTGTCTGTATGTATGTATGTATGCATGTATGTATGTAATAATACAAAGAATATATATGCATGTATACACACATATATGTACATACTTACATCTACATGTGTATATATATGCATATCGGGGTACAGGACGTTAGAACAATGAACTACAGACAACGGAACGAACACAGGAAAACGGAAAGCCACTTGGAATATTCCTTCATCAGCTGCCTCTATTCTAACCCGACGTTTCGAAGAATGTATACACAAGTAAAATTACTATATATAAAGGCACGAAACTGGATACTAGTATTTTTGGTCGATAATTAAACGAAGAATCACGGCCCTTCTGTGTCTGTCCTACGTGTACGTTTTGTAGTATTATTTAACGCATTTTTCATTTATTATTTATATACATGCATACATGCATACATGTGTGTGTGTGTGTGTGTGTGTGTGTGTGTGTGTGTGTGTGTGTGTGTGTGTGTGTGTGTGTGTGTGTACGTACGTGTGTGTGTTTTTATGTTTCAGTCATTAGACTGCAGCCATACTGGGACACCTACTTGGAAAATTTTAGTCGAACGAATTAACCTCAGTATTTCTTTTTCTAAGCCCGGTACTTAATTTTATCGATTTCTTTTACCGATAAGTTACGAGGATGTAAATATAACAACGCCGGTTGTCAAGCTATGGTGGGAGATAAACATAAGCACAAACACACAAACACATATACATACATACATACATACATACGTACATACATATATACATATATACATATATACATACATACATACATTCGCCATGATAGATCGCTGACCACTAAACACATTTTT
>NC_142935.1:90025995-90033495 GCF_046866305.1 Octopus bimaculoides
TACATACATACATACATACAAAAAGATCCAATCCATCACCGGAACTGTAAAAATCTGTAAAACTTTCCAGAAGTTTATCATTTAAATATATATTAGCATGTCTAGATATGTAACTATATGCATGAGAATACATACATAAAACATACAAATCTGCACATACATACATACATACATACATACATACATACATACATACATACATACATACATACATACAAAAAGATCCAATCCATCACCGGAACTGTAAAAATCTGTAAAACTTTCCAGAAGTTTATCATTTAAATATATATTAGCATGTCTAGATATGCAACTATATGCATAAGAAGACATACATAAAACATACAAATCTGCACATACATACATACATACATACATACATACATGCATACATACATACATATATACTTAGATACATACATACATACATACATACATGCAAACTAGACCGATACCGATAGAACAAGTACTTGGCTTAAAAAGAAAATACGTACAGGTGTCAATTCGTTCGACTAAAATTCCTGTGGAACTCCAGCATGTCCGTAGTCTAAAACAAGTAAAAGATAAAGACATACACACACACACACACGTACACACATGCACGCGCGCACGCACAAGGTTACTGAAAAGTTCCTGGCTTTGGATAAAAGAAAATACAGGAGGATCAGTTAGTTATGATTTTATTGGTCATATTCCCTTCTCAGATTCACACACTTATTGCAGCAACCCTTCAGTTTTTCTAAGCCCTGTAAAAGAACTCGGAAGGCTGGGTCTCCAACTACGCCTTTCGCGATACCCTTAAAACCAGGAACATTTCAGTACACCATCGTATATACACATTGATTATTATATTATACTCGCAGAAATACCCGGCGTAGCCCGGGTTAAAGAGAATAATGAAATCTAAAAACACCATCTAGACTACGCATCATCTTTATATATAGAGATGTATATACACACACGCACCCAAACACATGTATATATATGTATATCAATATAAATATATGAAAGTCAATGAAGTTTCGTAAAAGGTGATCATGTACATACTTTCTTGCTGTTGTGATTATAACACCTCGTTGTAAACAATGTTCCTTGTTTTCCCTTGTGGAGCATATACAAATAGGTTTTTTGTTGCTGCCCACTCTTGAGCAGCCAACATACAGTTGTCCATGTGAGAAGCAGGGCTCTTCCAAGAGAAGACCAGTTACAGACAGTGTTTGACCCTGAGATTTGTTTATGGACATGGCAAAAGTCACACGAAGGGGGAATTCTAGTCTTCTGAATGTAAAAGGAATGTCTGCTCCTGATGGAGTAAGAGGAATTCTTGGAATAAAGACGTCATCCCCTTTTGCACACCCAGAAAGAATGGTAGCCTCGATAACATGTGACATCATTTTCTTTATCACGAGTCGTGTTCAATTGCAAAGTCTTGGTGGTTCCAGATTGCGGAGCAGCATAACAGGCGTTCCAACTTTAAGTGATAATATGTGGGGAGGTAGTCCTGGAGGCTCCAACGAATTGAGAAATTCAGGAGGATAGTTCACCACTTCATTTGTATCTGGAACTGTATCAACAGACTTGTAAGTTTGAAGATTGCCGGGAAGAGAATGCATCAGGTGTTGATTAATTTTTGTAACAGCTACGTTTTTTGGAGCTAATATTGCTCTTTCACATAGCCAATTGTGATTTTGATAGTTTTGTTTAAAGTTGGGAAAGACTTTGCGTTTGAGGTCATCTACAGAATTAAAAACAAAACAAAATGGCCGGAGGTCTGCAACGAAATAATTTTACTCAACACTTTGCAAGTGAATCAGTGGAGGCAAAGATGTGTTTCATTTACTTGACAATTTATGCACCACATTGCAGAAATCACAATGTAAGTATATCTGAAAGGGTAGTCTTACACTGTTGTACCGTTGAATTACAAATAATGCTCATCTGTTATGTTGGGGTTAAAATTTCATCAACATCAAAAATATATGAATTTTCATGGGAGTTATGGCCGTTATGCAAAGAATATAATTTCCAAATTTCATAAAGATCCATTCAGTACTTTTGACGTAGTTTTGGATAAGAAAACAAATGACTAATGTGTGTGTTTGTGTGCATGTGTATGTGTGTGTGTGTGATGGGTGTATATATGTATAGATATCTATATACATGTATATATGTATATATGTACATATTACATGTACATATATATATATATATATATATATATATATATATATACATCTACACATATGTATACATATACATGTATGCATATAGATCTATATATATATCTATATCTATACATATACGTGTACATATACATCTATATGTATACATATACATCTCTCTCTCTCTCTTTCTCTCTCTCTCTCTTTCTCTCTCTCTCTCTTTCTCTCTCTCTATATCTATACATATACGTGTACATATACATCTATATGTATACATATACATCTCTCTCTCTCTCTCTCTCTCTCTTTCTCTTTCTCTTTCTCTCTCTCTCTTTCTCTCTCTCTCTTTCTCTCTCTCTCTGAAAGTATCTGTCATTACAGTATCGAAATTGTGTACATATACATGTATATGTATACATATACATCTCTCTCTCTCTCTTTCTGTCTCTCTCTTTCTCTCTTTCTCTCTCTGTGAAAGTATCTGTCATTACAGTATCGAAATGTGATTGTTTCAGTTAGTGGAATAGTTTCATTTTTAAAGTGAAAGTATTTGACTTCAGTGTTTTTGTTTCACTTTTGACACGTAATACTTAAATAGTGGAGGAGATATTATGTTGCCGTGGGCTCGAACTCTGCAAGAAGTTAAAAAATTTTTTGACTAAAACACAACTGGAACCCTAAGTAAGGCATGTGTAAAATTTGAATGAAATTGGTTGCGTAGTTCTCGAGTTTTAGGGATTCACACAGACAGACAGACAGACAGACAGAAAGACAGACAGACAGACAGACAGACAGACAGACAGACAGACAGACAGACAGACACACATTCTCATTTTTATATATATAGATACATAGTATGGATTGTTAACGCATCATTAATTAACATGTAAAACCGAGTCCTTCGTTGTTTTTTTTCAAAATGCGTGGGGGTGGTTTACAAGAATTTAGCTGTTATTTCAGCTATTTTAATATGCTGGTGGTGAAAATGTGGTGGTGGTGGTGCGGTGGTTACCTGTGGTGATTTTGGTGATCTTAGTGTTTGTGGTAGTTTTAGTGGTGCTGGTTGTGGCGGCGGTGGTGTTGGTGTTTGGTAGTGGTGGTCATTTTAGTGGTGGGGATTTAGTGAAGATGGTGTCGGTGATGATAGTGTTCATGGTGGTGGTGGTGGTGGTGGCATCTAATTCTCATCTCGACTTTTGTTTGACCAGCTGACACATGTCTCGTTTCACCTCCTGTCTATCTGTCTAACTCTCTCTTTCACTCTTTCATTCTCTCTCTCTCTCTTTCTATCTATCTGTCTATCTATCTCTCATTGTTGCTCTCTCTCTCTCTCTTCATATTTTACCCCCTCGGCCTTTCACTCTCTTCACCTTTCATTTCTCTCTCCCTCT
Organism: Octopus bimaculoides; assembly: GCF_046866305.1. Lineage (NCBI taxonomy): Eukaryota > Metazoa > Mollusca > Cephalopoda > Octopoda > Octopodidae > Octopus > Octopus bimaculoides. Next base: position 90,029,546 of record NC_142935.1, read on the forward strand.
TAATCTATCTCATCTTCCCCTCTCTCCTTAACTCCCTCCCGCTTCCCTCTCGCCACCCCCCTCTCTCTCTCCATAAATTTCAAATTGAAGTACCACCAGCTAGAAAAACTGTCCAGGACAATAGCGGCAGTGCAGCCTCTAAGTGGTCAACCGACCTGCTAGAAATACCAGCCGATTGTCTCTCCGATACCATTCTACCTAGATATACAACACCAATAAAAGACATGATGGTTACGGTTGGAATATCTTTAAGTATAAACGAAATTTACATAATTTTATGGCTGCAGGATCGAATAAATTATTTAAACCTTTATTTTTTTTAAATGCGCCATTAAATATTCTACGAATGTCGTGTAAATTTATGCTCAATTATTTTTCTTTTATTTCAATGTTCTTTAATATTTATTCATTTGTGTGTATAGAATTCATTTTAAAATTTAGAATCAGGCCTGGGAGTGGAGATGTTATTTTATTAACGCAAAAAAAACAGTTTCCTGTTCACAGGTCAAAATCCACCGTGATGTGCTTTTGTATAAATGCCTTTGCGACATCTGTGAAATATTCATTTGCGGAGGTACTGACAACAATAAATAGGAATTCGTTCTCAGGATTCTGTGCTCACAGCGAGCAGATTATTGAAATTTAATGATTTTTGAGCTTTGATGTTATGATCGAATTCGTTTCAGAGATTTTTGATCTGACTGGATTAGATCGGGGATTTGAACAATCCAAGATATTCTTTTTTTGTTTTTGTTTCTTCTTTTTCTTTAATCAGAGATGAAGTGTTTGAATGAATATGCAGTGTGTTTGAGGTTGTTATGCATCAGAATCTGTTCTAGCGGCAATTGAAATAAGACGAAAGGACGTCGCTAAAGAATGTCTTTGTAGATTTCTTTGCTTATCCTGCGTATCATGTGTGACATGCAGGACATATTTCCTTCGCATCCATGCATCCTATATGATACATATTACCATTTTTTCTTCAACTACCAGAGTAACTTGGGATTTGTAAATGAAAAGTTTTATATTTGCTCAGAACGCATGAAAGTGATGTTAACTAAAATTCTGGACGTTTAGGACAAACTTGTGAAAATGATTTGGGCAAGCAAAGGTTTAACCCACGTTGTAGATGATGCGATCGATAAGACGAGGATCCTGAACCGAAAGACATTCACAAATCACATACACACGCATGCACACACACACACACACACACACACACACACACACACGAACACACACACACACACACACACACACGAACACACACACACGTCCCTTTATCGCAGCACAAGGTTCTGCATACGTCTTGCATCATGTCCAAACTAGTCGAACTTGTGTTTTGTCTTTTGAGTTTGTCTTTCCACTACAAAACACCACTCGACAACTGTCCAAGCGAGTATCGCCCACGCGAATTTTGAGTCGCGCTTTTCTGCTGCGCATGCCTAAACTGGTTTCGATGTAAAATGCAGTCATTCGACGGTTGATTTCTGTCAGTCGGTGAACGACACTGTCGTCTCTTGGGGGATGTTTTCATCGGTCTGATACTTCTGGGAGTGAAGTTCATACTAGATGTTGATATCTCTTTAGACGGCAACTGCCTTTCCACGAGATGAATAACAAACATTTCATATACGTAGTGATGTCCATGAAGCGAATACTCTTCTCACTCAACTAGCCAATGTACATCCGCTCCGAACGTGTCAAACACGATTGCTTCTCCATTCATAGTGCAACAACTCGTATCATGCATTCATACGGAATCAATCAATACTTGGTATAAAAAAAAAAAAGAGTAAAGAACCCCATCGATCACGCATGCACCTGAAGAGTTCCCCTCCGAGACACAAATTTGAACAAGGTTGTTTGTGGAAGACCAGCAGTCGCCCATGCATACCAGCCTCCCCTCTCCACGTCACGGATGTTGTCCAAGGGAAAGGCAAAGGCCGGTACAGCCTGGCGCCAGTGACATCGCAACTCATTTCTACATATGAGTGAACTCGAATAACGTGAAAGAAAGTGTTGTCTTGCTCAAGAACACGACATACAGCCCGATCTCGGTATCGAACTCATAACCACAACATTATAAGTCCGACGCTGTAACCACTACACCATGAGCCTTCACAATACTTGGAATACATGTTGCAAATTTTGAAGTTGTGTTTCTAAACTTCTGGAGTCGTGCAATTTAAAACCACAGAAAACTTCTCCGATAATAATTTAAATAACGGTATTAACAAACAAATCTTTATCAATTTGTTTTAAGCATTAATTAATATTATATGTATATAAATACCTTCAATACCGTCGATATCTCAAACATTAAAAAAAAACTGGTCAATGTTTCTAAATAAAGTTACGAACTTATGACAGCCATTGTATGCATATATGTATGTATATATGCATGTATGTATGCATGTATGTATGTACGCATGTATGCATGTATGTATATGTATGTATGAATGTTCGAATAAATAAAAGAATGAACGAATGATTGTATACACGGGTACACACATGATGTGTGTGTGTGTGTGTGTGTGTGTGTGTGTGTGTGTGTGTGTGTATACATATATATGTATATACAGAGATAGAGAGAGATGAGACAGAGACAGAGAAAGAAACAGACAGACAGACAGATAGATAGACGTGTGCAAATGTTGTAGTTGTAATATCGTTTTCATGTTTCTTGTACATATATATACAATATATTTAAGGTAAATAACAGGAAACATGAAAATATAATCCATTTTTGTTAGAGGACCGCAAGAACCCCACAGACCTTGTACACACACATCTTTGCCTACATATCTATATATATGTGTGTATGTGCGTGCGTGTGTGTATATGCATGTGTGTGCGTGTTTACATACATACATACATACATACATACACTGGCAAAACACTTTTTTTCGCCATGATAGATCGCTAGCCACTACACATTCTTTTTTTCTCTCCTTGTTTCCTTCTGTGTTCCTTTCTGTGGAAGAGCGTAGGCTCGAAACGTTCAAGACGTTTTTACTTCCCGAGCGTTATACTAATACACCTGTTTGTTGTCTACACCACCTGTCTTCGTCTTTTGGGCTTTTTTTTTTGTGAATTCTCCCCATACATACATACACACACACATACACACACACACACATACATACATACATACATACATACATACATACATACATACATACTAATCTTGAGAAATTACTCTTCTCAAAACCAGAGAGGAGAAAGCTGATTCGAAAACTACAGATCCATCCATCACTGGAACTGTAAAAATCTGTAAAACTTTCCAAAAGTTTATCATTTAAGTATATATGAGCATGTCTAGATATGTAAGTATGTGTATGAGAAAACATACATAAAACAAAACATTCAAATCTGCACGTATGCATACATACATACATACATACATACATACATACATACCCTGCCCTGTTGTTGATGTTGAAATGCCAATGAAGGAGCCTTGGAAAATATTGAATGTGGTCTCTCAGCATGAATGCAGTTCAAAGACTGAAGCTGATAGTATAAGATGATATGAAAATACAGATGGCAGAATTGGTAAAGGACAGGACTGAATTCTTTCTACTATTTAATTACGTGTTTCCCCTTTTGCATTCTAATGGCATGACTGTATGTTCTTAAGTTCGTTTTGCAATCATGTTGCTCCGCGTTGAATCCCAATGCACCGCACCTTGTGCAAGTGTCTCCTAGGGTAGCCTCGTTTTGACCGAGACTTCGCTGGTGTAATTCGAACGACGAAAACTATGCAGAAGCACGCCGTATGTGCATGTGTGTGTGTGTGCGTTTTGCTAATATGTGATTTGCATCTGAGAAGGATGTAAAAAATAGATGAACTGGTATTCCGTCGCTTACGACGATGAGTGTTCCAGTTGATTTCCAATCAACGGAACTGCCTTCTTGTGAAATTTACGTACAAGTGGCTGAGTGCT
>NC_142935.1:90038495-90043495 GCF_046866305.1 Octopus bimaculoides
CTACCCTGCTTCGTCTGGCAGAACTCGTCCTCACCCTCAACTGCTTCACGTTCGCCGGAGATACCTACCAACAGGAATCTGGGGTCGCGATGGGGACGAGAATGGGGCCCAATTACGCCAACCTCTTTGTTGGTTACATTGAGGCCCAAGTATTCTCCCAATTCTCCGGTCCGACCCCGGAACTATACGGTCGCTACATAGATGACTGTATAGGAGCCACCTCCCTCTCCCGCGAACAGCTCTGCCTTTTCATCTCCTTCCTCTCCAACTTCCACCCCGCTCTTGACTTTACTTCCACCATCTCTGACACCTCTGTCAACTTCCTCGACATCTCTCTTTCCATCAACCCCCCCTCTAACTCTCTCACTACCTCCGCCTTCTTCAAACCCACTGACTCCCACCTCTACCTCAACTTCTCCTCCTCCCATCCATTCCACACCAAACGAGCCATCCCCTACTCCCAGTTCCTCCGCCTCCGACGTTTGTGCAGCCTGGACCAGGATTTCGAGACCCAGTCCCAGTATCTTGCTCGTCTGTTCATGCATCGAGGATACCCCTCCCACCTTGTCCAATCCGCCCTCGCCCGCGCTCGTCGAATCGACCGCACCACCGCCCTCTCTCCTCCCCCACACCAATCCCCTAACCGTACCCCCTTCCCACTCCGTTTCCACCCCGCCACCCTACCCCTTCGTCGGAGGATCCTACGGGCCTTCCGTCGCCTCCAGCTCGATCCCACTACCCACCCCATTTTCCCCAACCCACCCCTATCCGCTTTCAAACGCGCCCGCAACCTACGCGATCTACTGGTCCGCAGTACCTTCTCCTCTTCCTCCCCACCCCCACCCGGCTCCTTCCCGTGCTCCAGATCCCGCTGTCACACCTGCCCCTTCATCACCAACACTACCTCTGTCACCGGATCGAACCTACAAACACTTCACATTCCACACAGTTTCACCTGCACCTCCTCCAACCTTATTTACTGCATCAAATGTACCCTATGCAACCAACTCTACGTGGGGCAGACGGGCCGCCGGCTGGCCGACCGTTTCACCGAACACCTAAGGGACGTTCGGCTAGGTTCGGACTCCCCTGTCGGCCGTCACTTCCAACTGCCCAACCACTCTCCCTCTAACATCTCCGTTTTTGGCCTCGCCCTGCACCATGGGTCCACTCCCTCGCGACTCCACTTGGAGCAACGCTACATTTTCAACCTCAATTCTTCTTTCCCCTTCGGACTCAACACAGCCTTCTCTTCCTTATGACTCTCCCCTTTACGTCCCTGCAACACTTTACATAATTTTTTTTTTTTTTTTTTTTTTTTTTTTTTAACCCCCCCCTCGTCCCCCTTACATTATATCCATTATTCTCTTGTTATTAGACTTACTTTTTTCTACTTTTTATCTCACCACTACCTACACGCACAAATACCCACACACCTTACATATATACCGCCCACATACATGACAAACATACATACGCGCCCTCACACACACATAGCCGAACGCACATATATACACACACACACCCATATATACGCGCACGCCTACATACACAGCCGCATACACATGCACACACATACACACAGGAGTGCACACACAAAATAACACACATACCTGGCACACATACGCACGCACACACATAAACATACACATACACACCCCTCACATACATAAAACCACACACACACACACATACACACATACACGACACACATACACATATACACACAGGCACACATACACATATACACACATGCACACACACCTCTCACATACACAATACTCACTCATATACATAACACATACGCAATATACACAATATACACAATATACACATATATACACAATATACACATACACAATATACACATACACAATATACACACAATATACACATACACGCACGCACAAAAAATATACACACACGCGCACACGGAAACACATACAGACATACATACACACACACACACACCCGTACCTAACACTCACAATCCCACACACACACGCACATCCACACATATACACACACACGCACACACCCACATACACACACACTTCTCACCAACACTACACACTCACACAGACACGCATACAATCATACACACATGGGCATAAACAACACACGCATATACAATAGCAAACGCACGCACACACACGTACACAGCAACGCACATACACACAACATACACATACACACAAACACACACGCACGCACAGAAAACATACACATACACACACGCGCACATACAAAATACACACACACACGTACACGTACCTAACACCGACAACCCCACACAAACACGAACACACACACACCCAAACAACCACCTGTTGACCTTCTACCTACACTGTCTACAGCGTCCACTAACCAGTCCTGCTACTAATTTCTTCCACTACGTCATACACACACACACACACACACAAACACACTAACAGATAAACCACCAAACCATGCACACACACACACACACACACCTACATACGCACACACACGTTCTGTTATCACACACACACTCGCAGACTTACGCACGCGCACCGATATTCATCTCCCTTTTTCACTCTCCCATCTTAGAAAGAACTTTTCCCCCACCACGTCCTCTTCCGGTCTTTTCATCATGTAACCTCGTGGGCATCGGTACCATTTTCCTCTTTCTCCGTTCTTCCATTCTCCGAACTTTCCATCTTTCCGACGAAGGGCTACGCCCGAAACGTCATACACTCTCTCTTTCCTTTCCTGAGCGTCCAATAATACTATCCATATCACGTCCTCACCTTGTTGTTTTTTTGTTTTTTTGTTATTGTGTTTTTGAACTATATATATATATATATATATATATATAATAATAATAATAATAATTAGTCTTTATCTTTTTTTTTTATGCCCCTTGTTTGATTGCATTGTCAGAACTTGTCCCCTTTTATTAAACTGCAAGTCTCTACTGGTCCCTGATAGTTGTTTGTATGTAACGGAGCTGCGGTGAGAGTAACAGACGTACAGAAAAAGAAAGGTGCATTTGGCGTGTTGGTGGCGACTGTGTTGCTTTCCCACTTCAATAGAAACGAGGGTAGATTTGTACGAACTTGAGTAAGAAAACATATTAAGGGGAGTAGACGAAAGTGGAGGGTGGGGGGTTGGGCTGAATGGGGTTAGGTGTGCAGATTAGCTCAGAGGCTTGAGGTGTAGGAGGTGTGTGTCATGAAAGAAAGTAGTAGAGTTTTTTTTAGAAATACTATCGAGTCTTGTTAGGACCTGTCAGCTTAGCAAAGGACTGAAGTAGCGAGACTTCAACCTCCTTCATACACACACGCGCGCAATCGCGCGCGCGCGCACAGACACTCACAGACACACACACACACACACACACATATGTTTATATAAATACGTATGAGAGCTTATGACCTGGTGGTTATTGGTGCTGTACTCAGGGAGATCGTCGTCTCAGTTCCTGGGATCGTCGTTTCAATTCCTGGACCTTGTGGTGCATTATGTGCTTCAGCAAAACACTTCGTCTCACATTGATCTGCGATCACACGCAGACACACACACACACACACACACACACACACACACACACACACACACACACACACACACACACACACACACACACAAGCACAAACACACACACACATACATATATATGTACATACATACATGCATACATACATACATTCATACATACATACATGCATACATACATACATACATACATACGCATATACACAAGCACACACAGGCACAAACACAAACATGTAAACGTGCATACATACACAAGGTGACACTAGGCGCACATACATCCATACACAGAAAAGCATATTGTATAAGAAATAGAAGACAAATCTCTCTGAAATCACACTTGGACACTTTAGAGGAGAGCAAAAGGGGGGGGCGCAGAAAGCCTACTATGTAGTCCATCATTTAAGATAAGATGGAAAGGTCATAGATGGAACGGCTTTCATAGCTTTGCTCGATCAACAATATAAACAAATGTGCATAGGCGCACATATATAAGGAGAGGCATATACTCTCAAAGAAACATACATTTATATATATATATATATATATATATATATATATATATATAGATAGATAGATAGATAGATAGATAGATAGATAGATAGATAGATAGATACTCTTTTACTCTTTTACTTGTTTCAGTCATTTGACTGCGGTCATGCTGAGCACCGCCTTTAGTCGAACAAATCGCCTCCAAGACTTATTCTTTGTAAGCCTAGTACTTATTCTATCGATCTCTTCTGCCGAACTGCTAAGTTACGGGGCCGTAAACACACCAGCATCGGTTGTCAAGCGATGGTTGGGGGACAAGCATAGACACACAAACACACACGCATGTGTGTGTTTGTGTGAGTGATGTATATATATATATATATATATATATATATATATATATATATATATATATATATATATATACTTACATATAAGAGACCAAAGTGTACGTACGCCGCTAAATTTTTATATATATATATATAAAAAATACAAGAAAGGGGACAACAAAACATCCAGATAGACGATACAAAGAAAACAAGGACGGGTCATTCAGAGTTTTCTATCCTCAGTCGAGTTCCAGAGTATCCTTGCAATTTCGGCTGGTTATACTCGAGATTGCTCCAATCTGGCTAGCCTCAAGGAAAAACTAAGCTAAGAGCATCAGATTCCTTGAAAGAAAGCAGCGAATGTATACGAAAACACGGACGGTAAAAAACGGAGAATGTTACACAATTACAAATACAAACAACAGGACATAACAATAGGTGTCTTTCGACTAAGGACGAATTGAATTAGGCTGGTGTGTGTGGAAGTAAAGCCTTACGGCAGGGACATAAGATTTGACAGACGCTGGGAGGAATATAGATGTTGCACGGATGGTAGTCGAACCAAGAAAGAAAGGTTAGGCTTGGCCGAACACCGGTCACGTGGGGAGACCGGTGTTCGGCCAAGCCTGAACTTTCTATGTCACTGCCGTAAGGAAATAAATA
>NC_142935.1:90050995-90055995 GCF_046866305.1 Octopus bimaculoides
CGCTTAATACACGTCGGATGTAGTCTCCGGCCTTCGACTCCTCTAGTTCCTGTTTCTACAGAAAAACTAATATATCTGAATAAATCTAATTTTACTGGAGACAATGGCAGAACCGAAATGTCAGACATAACTGTTAATTCATCAAGAGTCATAGACAACCATTGAAATCTTGTACTGGATTCTTTAATTGGTACAGGCTAATTCTTGTCTTCAACTTTCTTTGCAATTGTTTTTGCCAGAAAAAGAAATTTATATTCTTGAATAAATACTTTTCTTTCTGGATATAATTCTTCAGCTGTTGCTATTTAACATAATTTGATTAATTTCCCATCATTAAATGGTTCTACCTTCTCTGCTAACAAACAATCTACTCTCAAACTACTAGTTGCGGATTCATAATTAGAACCATCATGTATATAACATCTATCTATCTATCTATCTATCTATCTATCTATCTATCTATCTATCTATCTATCTATCTATCTATCTATCTATCTATCTATCTATGTGTCTGTCTGTTATATACATATATATATATATATATATATATATATATATATAAACACACACACACACACACTCTCTCTCTCTCTCTCTCTCTCTCTCTCTCTCTCTCTCTCTCTCACACACACACACACACACACACACACACACACACACACACACAATATACTTCAGAGCTCGACGAAACGAAATCGTCCCGTAAGCGACCGCGAACAAAAACGGATGCGCATATCGCCGATTTTGCTGCTTATCAGGGCCACGCAACCACTTCCGACACGAAAATGCATCGACCAGTCTGAAATACATAGAATCAATGGACAAACAAATCAACTGGTATTGCAAAGAGGCCACTGAATAAGCTTCGAATGATGAAACAGAAGCAGTTTAGCCCTGAAGTATATTGTGTTTTTTAACACACTTCGTTTATGAAGGGATCTTTCCCGAGACCACCACTGCAGCTGCCAAATTTTCAACGATATACACACGTTAAGTATGTCGTTACAGATAACGGTTTCAAATTTTGGTGCAAGGCTGGCAATTTCGTGGCTGGAGTGGGGAACAAGTCGATTACATCCACCTTATTGCTCAACTGGTAGTTATTTCATTGACCACGAAAGTTTGAAAGGTGATCTCGACTCTAGAGGTATTTGAACTCAGAGCGTAAAGTCAGAAGAAATGCCACTAAGCATTTTGTCCGGCGCAGTAACGATTCTGCTAGGTCGCTGCCTTAGTGTGTCATGTAGGTAACGATTTTGATGTAAAGCTGCTTGTATAGCATAATTAGAATTTCATTGTTAGCGATTACCATAGCGATAAATGACTGCTGTGAAAAAATACGCTTTGCTCTTTTTTTTTTTTCTTTCTTCAACGTTAAAATGCTATTTGTTCATTGACTAAAGATAACAATGGGAAACAAAAACGTTTTGTATGCACCGTCACATATTCAAAATTAGCGAGCTGATCGAAGTGAAGCCACTGGCTGTAATTTGCCGTGCCCTGATTTAGATAATGATTTCTCTTACTGTTAAGGGTGTTGTTTTAGTTAATCAGAGTTTATTGTCCAGCTACATCAAGTTTACTAACACCGACTTTGCTGTTAAGATTGCATGCAGCACTGGTCCCCAGGAAATCTTCCGAGTCGTTCATTTAATCTATTATGTCATCTGTTCTCTTCATTTACGAAAAAAAATATTTCTTGTCATTCTAAGATCTTTTTCACCCGCAAATAAGCTATGATTCACTGATGGGGTCTAATGAGACCAAAACATGCCTAATGTTATCTCACAATACGGTTTAATGTCTCCCTACATTTCATATTTGATTAATTTTAATTAATTATAATTTTGGAGTTATCTCCCCTGCATTTTTTTTAAAACCACAATTACACATTTAGATCATTTCTGATAAAGACACAGGCTTAAAATTTGGTGGGAGGTGGTTTAATTGATTATATGAAACCCAATACTCCACAAATACTTTATTTTATGCACTCCAAAAGGATGAAAGGCAAAGTTAACCTGGGTGTAATAAGAACTCAGAAAATAAGTCATTTAGATAATAATAAATTTTTGCCAACATTAAGTGTGAAGTTTAACACTATATCATATGCACCAGCACTTGGATTACAATGCGTTTTATAGGCTGACATTTTATTAATTACGGCCAATGGCCTTTATTAGCTAACTGTTGCCCCTCTATTAGAACTGATATCGTCATTAGATTGAATTACACTGAGTAACAACATTATTTATTTATTTATTTATTTATTTATTTATTTATCGATTTATTTATTTATTTTTGCCTTTTGTCAGTAAATGTTATTTCCTATTTACTTCTATCTAGAAATAAAAATTTAAAAAATGACTACTATTCCCTTCATACTTTGCTGTTGTAACCTAGACATCAATGTCTTGAAACTGACCTATTTTCCTTTACATTTCAGTCAGATTCAGCACTGAAGCAGAAATATCATTGTAGCAAATATTCTGCTCAATACGACAGATTTGATTATCTCTTAGTGACTGACAATATGAGCATCTTTGATCATGAGCAGGAATAATAGGGGAGCATCATAGCTATGTGGTGAGAGGGATTCTTTGGGGTCTGAATAAATGCAACAAAAGCAAAGTTTGAAGGGAATATTAGCTATTTTGCATAGTTTCTGGGGGTAAGGGAACAGGAAATAATAGTTGCTACCAAAGGACAAAAATCGTGTTACAAGGTGTAGTGTATGTTAGCTAGGTCTCATATTGTATGCTAGCTTGGTCTAATGTATGTTAGGTGTAATGACATATGCTAGTAACGTCTATTGCATATTAGTTTGGTCTAATATCATATGCTAGTTTGGTCTAATGTTATACATCAACTAGGTCTAATGTTGTATGTTAAATAAGTTCAATATTGTTTGTTAGCTAGATCTAGATGTCAGTTAGATCTTATGACATATGTTAGCTAGGTCTAATGTTGTATGTTAGCTTGGTTTAGTGTCGTATGTTAGCTAGGTCTTTTGTTATATATTAGCTAGAACTAATGTTACATGTTAGCTAGATATAATGACATATATTAGCTAGGTCTAGATATCAGCTAGGTCCAACGAAATATGTTAGCTCGGTCTAACGCTGTATTAGCTAGATCTAATATATGTCAATGTAATTTTAGGATAAAGACTTTATAAGAATTTATCAAGTAGTTAGCGTGAAAAACTTCATAACGAAAAAAAAACCATCATTTTTTCCCATAAATATAATTTAATTTATATAAGGGTATTACTATACGATAATGCCTCACACTTAGAGGGACTCCATAAGTCAAAACTACCAAAATAAGCACATTTTTACCGATCGCGAGGGAATGCAACTTTCAAAGCTAACCTCCTAAAAACTTTTAACTTAACGGTAAACCAATGGTTTCATAATTAATACAGCAAAACTATGCAGTAAGCTACATCTTTTATTCATCAGTACACGTATGGTCAAGACACATAAAAATAAACACTGACGAACACTCCATGTATTCAGCATAGTACATAGACGATTGTTCATCCCTATATATCCCTAATATATGTTAGCTAGACCTAATATTACACGTCATACATTAGCTAGCTGTCATGTCGTATGTTTGTTTGGTCTAATGTCCTATGTTAGCTGGGACATAAGGTTATATGTTAGTTAGGCCTAATGTCTTATTAGGTCCAATGTCGAATGTAAGTTAAGACTAATGCTAAATATTAGCCCTAATTATGTGTTAGCTGACTGTTTATGTTAGGTTTGTCTAATTATGTATGTTTGCTGAGCGTAAGGAAATGACTAAAAAAAATGTGTAACGGTGAAATGTGGTGGAACAGCGAAATGTCAGATTTGTCTGTGTTGTTTATTCATGTCATAACTGTTATCTCTGACACAAGTTATCACAGGTTCTAAATACACTGACTGTTGTTGCTGTTGCTGTTGAGGAGAGGCGTGTTGCGAACGCAGTGACGTTGTTTGTAGCGGTAGTGCTATTGCTGCTCGTGGTAGTAATAGCGGTAGTGATGGTGGTAGCGGTGGTGGTAGTTATAGTGTGGCGCTGGTGGTGATGGTGGTGGTGTCGTTGCTGTGGTGGTGATGGTGTGAAGGTTAACGATGGAGTGGTAAGTAGTAGTAACAGCAGCAGCAGCAGCAGCAGCAGCAGCAGCAGCAGTAGTAGTAGTAGTAGTAGTAGTAGTAGTAGTAGTAGTAGTAGTAGTAGTAGTAGTAACATTACTTGGCTGCTGCAAATGTATTTGTTGTTGGTGCTGTTACTGTTTCGCCAGCTCCAGGTCAGCGTTGATCGTACAGGGCTATAATCAAAGACATTCCAACCTTGACCACCTCTCCCTCGTTTAACAAACTATAGTGCACTCGCACTACTTTACCAAATTAGTGTACCTTTTCACTCGTTTGAGTCAATTGGCTGCGGCCATGCTGGAGCATCCCCTTGAAGGATTTTAGTCAAAAAAAATCGACCTCAGAATTTATTTTTTAAGCCTAGTACTTATTGTATCAGTAACTTTTGCTGAACTGCAAGGTTACGGGGACGTCAAGCGGTGATGGGGAAGGAGGGAACAAATAGACACACACATTCACACACCCATACATACATACATATCTTCGAAACGCCTAGTTTAGAATAGAGGCAGCTGATGAAGGAATAATTCCACAAGTGGCTTGTTTGTTTTCCTATGTGTTCGTTCCGTTGTCTGTAGTTCATTTTTCTAACGTCCAGTACCCGAATATGCATCTATATACACATGTAGATGTAGGTATGTACATACATGTGTGTATACATGCATATGCTTATATATCCTTTGTATTATATATATATATATATATATATATATAATGAATCTCAGGGTAGCAAAAAAGTTTTAGAAATTCTATTTGCTACCAGTGGTCTAGCGAGAAGAAAATCTAGTCAATAGACTATATATATATATATATATATATATATATATATATATATATATATATATATATGCA
>NC_142935.1:90060995-90080995 GCF_046866305.1 Octopus bimaculoides
ATACATACATACATACATACATACATACATACATAACCTCAATAAAATGCAAACATAATAGACCGGATGTAGTAATCTGGGACAGAGAAGAGAAACTGTGTACAGTAGTAGAAATCAGCTGTCCTGCGGATGTCAACATCGCACTAAAGATTAGAGAAAAAGAGAACTACGCCGAGTTACTGAGAAATTTGCAGATACTCCACCCAGACTACAAGTTCAGATTCATACCCATGATTGTTGGGGCATTGGGATATGTAACGAACTGCCTCAACAAAAACCTGGAAAAATTAGGGTTCTCAAAACCTGAAAGAAAAAAGGCTGATTAGCAGACTACAGATTCAAGCCATCAACGGAACTGTAAAGATATGTAAAACTTTCCAAAAATTTAGCACATAAATACATATGCATGCATCTAGACATAAAAACGCATCCATAAAACAAACATACAAATCTGCGCATACACTAACACCAAATACTGCACACACACACACACACATATGCACAAATACCTAGATGATGTTGATAAAAGTTCCAATGAAGGAGCCTTGAATCTATGTTAGAGTCCGGTCTTTCTCTATGGACAAGAAATACAGAAATGAAATTGATTGATAACATACATACATGCATACATAGGTACACACATACATACATTCATACATACATACATACATACATACATACATACATATCAGGGTTCAGTCCAACTGTATGGAATCTTGGGCTGAGTAAAGCTTTTGTGAGTGGATTTGATAGATAGAAAGAGAAAGAAGACGGATATGTTTATGTATTTGTATGTGTGTGTGTGTGTGTGTGTGTGTGTGTGTGTGTGTGTGTGTGTGTGTGTGTGTGTGTGTGTCTTTGTGTTTGTGTTTGTCTCCCACCACTTATTGACACCCGTTGTAGGCGTGTTTAAGCCCCCCGCCCTCACGCCCGCCCAACTCAGTGATTCTACCGGTAGATTAAGTCCCAGACTTTAAAATAATGATGGTAAGTATTGGGATTGGTTGATTCGATTAAAAATTCTTCAAGGCGGTGCCCCAGGATGACCGCAGTTCGACGGCTGAACTAGAAGAGAAAAGATAAAAGCTACTCAAACACACACACACACACACACACACACACACACGCAAACACACACACATTATGTGTGTGTGTGTTTGTGTTAGTGTGGTGGATGGGTGTGGTTGTCTTCAATGTCGAGGGCAAGTTACTGTCCAAGGGTTAAAGGTCAATTGCTTTGGAGTCACACAGCTTGACACTGAGCTTTTTACAGGTTACTTATCTGTCACTCGCGCGCACACACACACACACACACACATATGTATGTGTGTGGGCGTATAAGCATAGTGATAAAAGCTTCTCAATTCCATAAAGGCGCGGTATGTATTTTAACCTTCTGACGCTGCAGAATCTGTGTCAAGCTTGAAGTGTGAATCTAAACGTATTCTTTGCGGATTCGTTACATTGGCAAGGGAGATAACAACGGCACTTCCGATTTTTTGCTGTTGTAATTGTTCTTCTTATCGTCGTCTTTACTCTTTTACTCTTTTACTTGTTTCAGTCATTTGACTGCGGCCATGCTAGAGCACCGCCTTTAGTCGAGCAAATCGACCCCAGGAATCATTCTTGGAAGCCTAGTACTTATTCTATCGGTTTCTGTTGCCGAACCGCTAAGTGACGGGGACGTAAACACACCACCATCGGTTGTTAAGCGATGTTGGGGGGACAAACACAGACACACAAACATATACACACACATACATATACATATATATACATATATAGGACGGGCTTCTTTCAGTTTCCGTCTACCAAATCCACTCACAAGGCTTTGGTCGGCCCGAGGCTATAGTAGAAGACACTTGCCCAAGGAGCCACGCAGTGGGACTCAACCCGGAACCATGTGGTTAGTAAGCAAGATACTTACCACACAGCCACTCGCAAATATTTCAACGATATTTCTATATTTTTGTGTCGGAGCTGTGGAGGTACAATGGCCCAGTGGTTAGGGCAGCGGACTCGCGGTCATAGGATCGCGGTTTCGATTCCCAGACCGGGCGTTGTGAGTATTTATTGAACGAAAACACCTAAAGCCTTGTCACACTGTGTCACGCTGAATCTCCCCTAGAACTACATTAAGGGTATACGTGTCTGTGGAGTGCTCAGCCACTTGCACGTTAATTTCACGAGCAGTCTGTTCCGTTGATCGGATCAACTGGAACCCTCGTCGTCGTAAGCGACGGAGTGCTAATGTATGTATGTATGTATGTATAATATACAGCTATGTGTGAGTGTACTTTTGTGTTTGTATTATGTTTGTCATCCAGAAAGTGGCGAGCGAGCAGAATCGTTAGCATGCCGAACGAAATGTTGCAAAGCATTTCGTCCGTCCTAATTAAGTCCAAATTCCGCCAAGGTCAACTTTGCCTTTCCAATGAAAGGTCGATAAAATAAGTACCAGTCGAGCACTGGGGTCAATATAATCAGCATGGTCCTCTCCCACAAAATGTCAGTCCTTATGTCTTCAGTAGAAGTGATTGTGTTTGTCCTTCACAACGATGTTGGTCTGTTTACCTCCCCGTAGCTAGCGATTTGGCAAAAGATACCAACAGAATAAGCACAAGGCTTAAAACATAAGTACTGAGAAAGATTCGTTCGACTAAAGCCTTCAAGGCTGTGCTCCGACACAATGTTGTTGGCACTCCATCGCTTACGACGTCGAGGGTTCCAGTTGATTCGATCAACGGAACAGCCTGCTCATGAAATTAACGTGCAAGTGGCTGAGCACTCCACAGACATGTGTACGCTTAACGCAGTTCTCGGGGATATTCAGGCTGACCCTTTGAATTACAGGCACAACAGAAACAGGAAGTAAGAGTGCAGCAGGGTTCGCCACCATCCCCTGCCGGAGCCTCGTAGAGCTTTAGGTGTTTTCGCTCAATAAACACTCTCAACGGCCGGTCTGGGAATCGAAACCGCGATCCTATGACCGCGAGTCCGCTGCCCTAACCACTGGGCCATTGCGCCTCCACTCTATACATACATACATGCATACATACATACATACATACATACATACATGCATACATACATACATACATACATACATACATACATGCAAACATACATACATACATACATACAGTTGTGGCCAAAAGTTTGGAGCAATTTTTTAAAAATTAAAATTATGTCCAAGAACATTTCGATTCAAATATTCAATTAGAAGATATTGAATCATTGGATTAGTTATTAGGTAAGTATATCTCTACGTTGCACAGTAATCCCTCGGCTATCGCGTGCGTTGCGTTCCCAAAACCCTGCGATAGGTGAAAATCCGCCAAATAGAAACAGTATAGTACTGATTTTGTTTTTCATTATTTTTATAATTTGTATATATTTATGCATTATAAATGCAAAACACCACCACGGCGGAATCGACGTACGCTTAAATAACAAACCGCGATATGGCGAGTGATTACTACACATATTTGAATCGAATTGTAATTGGGGCATAACAATTTTCATTTTTAAAAAGGTTTTTCCATACTTTTGGCCACGACTTCCATCCGCCAAATCCTACTCACAAGGCTTTGGTCGGCCCATGGCTATGGTAGAAGACACTTGTGGCCCATGACTATGGTAGAAGACACTTGTGGCCCGTGGCTATAGTAGAAGGCACTTGACCGAGGTGCCTCACAGTGGGACTGAACCCAACACCACATAGTTGGGAAGCACCTATAGTTCTTTTTCTTACCTTTTTTTTGTGAATGTTATTGTTTGATTGTGTTTCTGTACCTTATAAAATTTTTAAACCACTTGCCTTTAATGGCTTTTAGAACCGGTTTTGTGTAGTATCGTCATTTTACAATAAGAAAATGATGTTACATGAATGAGAAAAGCAGGTCTTCTATTTACCGTTCCAGGGAAAGAAAACCAAAGGACATTTGAAAGTATTGCACATAAGAGAAGAATGTGTATTCAGTGAGAAACTACAAATATAATTGTGAAGGTGGTGAAAGTGGTGAATGTGTTAATGTTAGTGATGATAGTTCTTTTTGCAATAGGGCCGTTCTCAAATGACCTATGTGACAGTCAGGGAGACACAAATTATGAAATATCTAAGCTATAAATTTTGAATATTTACAAGAATTGTATTGATTCCTTTTTCACGGCAAAGTTCATCGTCGAATGAACTTTATTGGCGAGTACTAAACAAAAAAGTACCCAGGCAAGTATTAAACAAGGTAAGTATTAAACAAGGCAAGTATTAAGCAAAAAGATAATTACCTGGAATTTTTAAGAAGATCCAAGAAGTGTGACGTACATGACATCGCACAAACTAACTTTTTTCACTTGAAAATATTAACTGCTAATTTTTCTGAATTTCTGCTGAGTAGCATAAACGTCTCATGGTGTTTATTTGCATTGACCTTGAAATTTCAAAAAATGCTGATGAATTTGCTGGACAACAGTATCTGTGGTCACAATTTTCGTTTACCTTGCGTGGTGTGCGTGACAAAAATGGATGCGACTTATGTGACAGAGTTCCGTGTTGAAGACAACGCTGGAAAAAATTATCCCGATATTGATATCTGGTGGAGAATGAACCATTTCAACATATTTCTACAGAGATACAGTGATTTTTCCGGATATTCTAAAAATTTTTGTAAACTTGTTTTGGCTTAACTATGGTTGAAAATGTCCCATCATTTTGACAGTTGTAACTGTGAAGACTACCAAGACCAAAAATTTATCTGCCGTCAGGCTTCGCTGCATATGTCACTCAGTCTCTCATATACAGTCCTCCAATCAAATTGACCCTATTTTCAGATTACGTTTCTGTTATTGAGCTCGAGAACAAATCTGACTGGACAGACTTGAAGAGACATCATCACTAGAAAATCCGGGGTATGTTTCCTATTTTTTTACTTGCTAGATATTTATTAATGGTGTCTTAATCTTTCAGTTCAAGTCACCATTTGATCTGAAATATCCTGTTGGTCAGTTTATACACATTTATTTGCAAAGGAAAGCGTTGAATATCAAAATGTAGCAGAGACCTGCTACAGTTTTCTAACGGCGTTCTCACGTGTTGGGGAAAATATTTTTGGGAGACTTAAAAAACATTGTTTGGCAAGTATTGTCCACCTGTCACCTTTTCTAGCATATTATATCCAGGGTTACTTTATCTATATATTTATCTTTCTTTACGAAGGTAGAGTAGCATTTGAAGATGATTTTTTCATCACTCTCAACATTTATGCAACAGTAATTTCGGAAACATTTCAGAACTAAACCCCACATATTCTTAATTACACTCAGATCAGATTAGATTAATTTGTAACCTTTTGTTACCATATTTCTCTTAAAATACGCTGCTTTTGTTCTGATTACGTTTGTTGCTTCCCAACCATATGGTTTCGGATTCAGTTCCACCGCATGGTACATTGGGCAAGTGTCTTTTATTCTAGTCCTGGGCAAACCAAAGACTTGTGGGTGGGTTTAGTATCTGAAAACTACAGAAGATAGAAACTCGTGTGTGCGCTCGCATGCGTCCGTGCGTGTATATGTGTATGTGTGTGTGTATGTGTGTGTGTATGTGTGTGTGCATGTGCGTGTGACCTTGATGATTCGTTGTGTATTAAATCAGCCATTTGTGCATGGATGCATAACTGGAGTATAAATCCGTGATTATTTTAGTGAGTACGTAATTAACCTTATATATTATTTGTATACGATAGTGCTATCACGGAACTGGCGTTGGTACTTACACTATTTAAGTACCTGATTCTCTTGAATCCTGGAAGTTTTATATATATATATATATATATATATATATTTATATATAACGGCTTCTTTCAGTTTCCGTCTACCAGGTACGCTCACAGTAAAAGACATTTGCTCGAGGTGCCATAGAATGGGACTGAACCATGTGATTGGGAAGCAAACCTCTCACCACACAGGCAGCTATTTAAGTAAGATTTATATATTTTTTTTTAATTTATAGGTTCTCCCCCACCCCACCTCATCCCAAGTGATTCGGATAAATGAGTAATCCGGAAAGGTTACGGGGCAAAAGGCTCCGGAATATCAATGCAGTATCTGTATAGACAATTTTGTAAGAAAGGGAGATACAATTAACAGATGTTGTTAAAAGGGTTTGTAGCACAAGCAAATTCAAAGACCCAGTATTCGGAGTATAATTCAGCAATCTCTATATTCTGGAATTTATAGATTCTGGATAAAAATAAATAAATAAACAGTATATATCTCGTGATTTGAACTCAGAACAAAAAATGAAAGCATCTAATCAGGAGAGGATATAAAAGAGAGAAGAAGAGAGAAGTGTGTAGAAGATGAAGTGTGTGATAGATAGATAGATAGATAGATAGATAGATAGATAGATAGATAGATAGATAGATAGATAGATAGACAGATAGATAGATAGATAGATAGATAGATAGATAGATAGATAGATAGATAGATAGAGAAAAAAGAGAACGCGAGAGTGATAATGTTCTCTATATGTAATAGGGGCTTATACATAGAGAGAAGAGATGAGGAATATGGGAGAGAAGGGGACGGATGGCGCTAAAAAGGTGGAGGCAGACAAGCTGTCAGCAGATCTCAGTTCAATATACACCTGTGCATGCAGACTTTGATAATCTGGATTAAGGATCCACCCTACCAGCATCGGCAATGTTAGTCACGCGCCGTATACGGATATCATCTTGTCCACGTCGTCGTCATCATCATCATCATCATCATCATCATCATCATCATCATCATTATCAACAACAACACCATTAGGTTGTACCTATAATTATGTATATATATATATATATATATATATATATATATACATTCATATATGTACATATATATGCATACATGTACATATAGATAAATAAATATACATATATACATACACACACATACAGACATATATACATGTATACTTAAATATATATATATATATATATATATATATATATATATATATATATACATACATATACAGATATATATAAACATATGTATATGTCTAACCTTTCTCTCTCCTGTTTCTCTCTCTCTCTCTCTCTCTCTTACGCTTTCGCACGCACACACACATACACACACACACACACATACATACATACATACACACACCAACAAAGATACACAGCCACATTCATGCACATACCCTATCCATCGTCACACGCGCATACACATACAAATACTCACGCATACTCGCACGCACACACACACACACACACACACACACGCACACACACACGTGTTTCCATACACTTATACAGACCCCCAAAACACTGTAGCGGTAGGACAGAAGTCTATTGCGGATTAACTAGAGATACTGTGACAGTCTATCCGGCAATAATGCGGCTTTCTCCCGCTGTTTCGTATCCAGAACTGTCTAGGTGTCATCTGTGGACATTGATGTTATCTACTTGCGCGCGCACAAATACGTACACACACACACACACACACACACACACACACACACACATTCACACGTAGATACATACACACACTACACCCACATATGCATGTATAGATGTGCAAAAGACAGTCAAGAGACATCAGAGTTGAATGCATGTATACGTGTATGCATGTATGCACGTATGGTACATAGATGAATACATGAATATGTGTGTGTGTATACAGAGAGAGAGAGAAAGAGGGAGACAGAGAGAGAGAAAGAGGGAGACAGAGAGAGAGAAAGAGGGAGACAGAGAGAGAGAAAGAGGGAGACAGAGAGAGAGAGAGAGACACGCACACACACACAGAGGTAGTTCGAGCTAAATTTGACGATTTTTCACGCCTCCTATTTTCAGGAATAGCTTCATGTATTGTCAAACAGTCGACAGCGTTGGGGAGCATAAATATAAAAGTTGTAGCTGAGAAAAAGTTGGCTGACGTGGAGGGCACATGGAGTGAAATCTTTGGGGAGAGGGCCAGTTGATTAGATCGACTCCAGTACGCAACTGCTACTTAATTTATCGACCCTAAAAGGATTGAAAGGCAAAGTCGACCTCAGCGGAATTTGCACTCAGAACGTAAAGGTAGGCGAAATATCGCTAAGCATTTCGCTCGGCGTGCTAACGTTTCTGCCAGCTCGCCGCCTTAGGGATGTACCATAATGGTTCACACAGGGTATCAAAATGCCTTTATCATGACTGCTGCTCAATGCTTTGTGGACACTGTAAAGGCTGTAAGCCATGCCATGGACAACAGCAACGGAGACTATGAAGCCGTGACCAGTAGGAAGAGACACAGCAAGCGTTCTGACTGCATCTGCACGCCAAAAATTTTCCCTTATCTTTGAACAGGGACTTAGGTTCAATTTTGATGCCTATGTGAAGCTGCTAGTGACAGTAGACATACTAGCTGGAGAGGATTGTTTCGGTAAGGTCATATGTGTGGCAACAAGATTCGGCTTTTTGCTATACCCCACGAAAGTGTCAGAAGTAGTCAATGGAGAATTTCTAAGACTTCACCATCCACAATTTCTCACCTCCTGCATTCCACGATTGTGATCCCATGGATTAATATGTGTGGGTGCGGTTGAGATTTTACGTCGAACTGGTGACCAAGATCAAGGAGGTATTTGAAGATCTTCCCAGGGACACAGTAAGGAACTCATTCATCGATACCGTAACCGTCTTGAGGCCGTGGTGGGAGCTGAGGCCGGTTACTTTGAGCAAACTGTTATCTCTCGGTCATAATATAACTGATTCTAATTGATTCTTTTAATTTTCTAATATACTTTTATTTTTCTATGGTATATTGTCGGATATTTTCCCTTAATGCAAACTGTCAAATTTATCTCGAACACCATGTATATACCCATATATATATATATATATATATATATATATATATATATATATATATATATATATATATATATATATATATAATATAGATTTAATCAAAATATTAAATGTGGTACTTAAAATGTTTGAGGCACCAGAATTTGGTAGGATAAAAACTAAAAACAAAATCAAAAGATTTGGTGAATAAATTTGAAGTTAATCAACAAAAATTCAATAGGTTATAGCAGTACGTACGTTTCGTACAAGCTCCATTTATTCATGTAGTGAGAACACTACAAAAAATACAATGAAAATGTACTCCTCAGCTGCATAATGGAATTTCATTTTAGAAAGTCATTTTGAAGATGTTTGCAAAAAACAAGAGTAAGAGAAGAAAACACATCTCGATTATGCTGCTGTTTCACAGACAAGTGAATCAAACAAGAATTTAAAATCTAATCCATTATGCAGCTGAGGAGTACATTTTCATTGTATTTTCTGTAGTGTTCTCACTACATGAATAAATGGAGCTTGTACGAAACGTACGTACTGCTATAACCTATTGAATTTTTGTTGCTTAACTTCAAATATATATATATATATATATATATATATATATATATTTCAACCACATGGTCTCGAGTTCAGTCCCACTGCGTGGCATCTTGGGCAAGTGTCTTCTACTATAGCCTCGGGCCGACCAAGGCCTTGTGAGTGGATTTGGTAGACTGAAACTGAAAGAAGCCCGTCGTATATATATTCATATGTACGTATGTGTGTATGTGTTTGTGTGTCTGTGTTTGTCCCCCCAACATCGCTTGACAACCGATGCTGGTGTGTTTATGTCCCCGTAACATAGCGGTTCGGCAAAAGAGACCGATAGAATAAGTACTAGGATTCTAAAGAATAAGTCCTGGGGTCGATTTGCTCGACTAAAGGCGGTAGTCAAAAGACTGAAACAAGTAAAAGAGTAAAAGAGTAATATATATATATATATATATATATATATATATATATATATATATATATATATATGATACCTCCAGTATTCAAGTACTATTGTTTTGCACCTTGTTTCACAATTGTGTGCTTACTCTGGTATGTGTATGCGTGTGTGTGTGTGTGTGTGTGTGTGTGTTGCAAGAAAGAATGGATGAACTGGTATCACATTCATTCCTCGGTTACAGCTGGTTCAACAATATATAAGTAACAAATCAGTTAGCAAGCTGGAAACATGAATATGAGCAATGATTATCTAACATTGATTTAATAATGCAGATTATATCATGAAAACTCTTAGTCTTTTCGTCATGGCATTTATGAATAAATGAATGCCAGAGCAACCTGGATGAATTCACACACACACACACACACACACACACACACACACACACACACACACACACACACACACACACGCATACACATACACACAAACACGCACACAGATATATATATATATATATATATTACGTAGATAGATAGATAGTTAGATAGGTAGGTAGGTAGGTAGGTAGGTAGGTAGGTAGGTAGGTTGATAGATAGATACTAGGTAGGTAGGTAAGTAGGAGGCAGGCAGACAGACAGGCAGACAGACAAGCAGAAAGACAGGCAGACAGGCAGACAGACAAGACAGGCAGATAGACAGACAGACAGATAGGTAGGTAGGTAGGTAGGTAGGTAGGTAGGTTGATAGATAGATAGATAGATAGATAGATAGATAGATAGATAGATAGATAGATAGATACAGATGATTTGGTGCGAGGTTATCATGTCTTTTACGGGAAGGGGGCATTCTATTAGAAGTGCAAATAAAAGAAATGGCAAAGAGGACGGTTTTACTATAACACCTGACATGATCATTTTAGAAGCTGCATTCATTAACTAGTCTGTGCATTCAAACAGTTGTCTTGTTGAGAAGGTAAAACAATGTGAAAATTGTGTATCGTGGCACAGTGTCCTAAACCAACTGGAATACGCATATCCGGAGTAGCTTCGAAGAAAATCTTGACGATCAGAGAGGACAAAGAAATGTCAACGGAAAAGAAGAAGTATAGTTAGAAGGGGTAAATTGAAAGGGTAAACACAATATGCAGTCTCGAATGTTTCTTTGTACATTTCAAGGAACCGAGAGAACGACTTAAAAAGGAGTGACGCAAGTCAGAAAAAAATTGAAAAAATATGGTAAGTAGCTTGCTTACCAAACACATGGTTCCGGGTTCATTCCCACTGCGTGGCACCTTGGGCAAGTGTCTTCTACTATAGCCTCGGGCCGACCAAAACCTTGTGAGTCGATTTGGTAGACGGAAACTGAAAGAAGCCCGTCGTATATATGTACATATATGTATGTATGTGTATATGTTTGTGTGTCTATGTTCCCCCAACATCGCTTGACAACCGATGCTGGTGTGATTACGACCCCGTCACTTAGCGGTTCGGCAAAAAAGAGACCGATAGAATAAGTACTAGGCTTACCAAGAGTAAGTCCTGGGGGTCGATGTGCTCGACTAAAGGTGGTGCTCCAGCATGGCCGCAGTGAAATGACTGAAACAAGTAAAAGAGTAAAAGAGTAAAGTAACAAAGTATTATTATAGCGTTTCATAAGTAACGAATGAAATAAGATATTAATGGTAAAAAATTAATAGCAAGAAGAATACGGAATAAAGAAAATAATAACTATACAGAGGCTCAAAACATCCATGCTTCCTGAAATCCGCCAACAGTACACCCGATGGCCCTTTATTTAAAAAAAAAAGAAGTTGTTGTGCAACTGAGTACTGTATACGACACTTTCCTTTCCTTCATTTTATATTCACACCTAATTTGTATTAACAAGTAAGTTTTTTTATATAACCGTGTGACTCTCTCTCTTTCTCTCTCTCTCTCTCTCTCTCTCTCTCTCTCTCTCTCTCTCTTTCTCTCTCTCGTCTTCATTCTCTCTCCTTTTGGATCTTTGTGATTTGACGGGCAACATTTTTTTATGTAGTGTTTTTGGTACCGAAACACTTTCAAACTTCGTATACTTGTATATTTTGTGGTATAGAACAGATAAAAATTTTTGTATTCGAAGTTATTTCACGTTAAAAATTGTCTTATTTCGATAATTTCAACTAATCACTGACGTCTATTCAGTTGAATACAGTTACTACTGTGGCGGTGTATATGTTAATCCCCGTTAGTTCTGACATTTCCGATTAACTAGACTGTTCGTAAACAAAGGGGAAAAAGCCATCAAAATACTTGAATATTGCCTGCACTTGTTATTGGAGCTGGCAGAATTATTAATGCACCTCCACCAAGTGCTTCATTTCCTAGAAATAGCAGCCAAATCTTCTTCAAATCAAACTCTAGTTTAGGGTTAGGGTTCGGGTTTTAGAGTTAGGGTTCGGGTTATGGCAAAAATAATCATAACCCTAACCGTAACCCTAAAACTAACCCTAACTCTAGAACCTGAACTCTAAAATTGTTACACAGATACGCACAGCGTAATTTATTATATAAACAATATATGCGTGTAAATTACGATTAAACCGGATGAAATATGTCACAGGGAATAACATTTTTATGACCGGCCAGCACTGACTGTATTCAGCTGAATAGACGTCAGTGATTGGTTGAAATTACAGAAATACGACAACTTTAACATTAAATAACTTGCGATGTACAATTTTTTTGTTAAGAAGGCTAAAAGAAAAAGTTGTTCTGTATGACACGTTCTACCAGTGTCCCAAGTTTGAAAGTGTTTCGTTAAGAAAACAAGTGTTGCCCGTCAAATCACAAAGATCCCTCCTTTTCTCTCTCTCTCTCTCACCCTGTCACTTCTATTCTAGCCTTTCTACTTACTCCTTTTCTCCCTCCCTCTTATATTCCTAGCCTTTCTCTCTCTCTTGTATTCCTAGCCTTTCTCCTTCCTCTTCATCCACATACCCCTTTTTTCCCCCTGTCGCTCCCTTTTCCCTGCTATCTTTCCCCTCTGCCTGCAGCTGTCACGTGACCAGCGGTCAGTTCCTCTTTTTCTTCCTTTCTTACACTGATCCCTGAGATGACCGGGCGCAAATTCTCTCACCCTGTCACTTCTATTCTAGCCCTTTTTCTTACTCTCTTTCTCTCTCTCCCCCTCTTCTATTCCTAACCTTTCTTACTCTTGTATTCCTAGCCTTTCTTTTTCCATTCCTCCAATTCCCCCTTCTTTTTTCTGTCTCAACTTCTCACCCTGCTGTCTTTCTCCTCTGCCTCCTGCTGTCACGTGACTAGCGGCCAGTTCCTCTTCTTCCTTCCTTAGACTGGCCCCTTCGCTGACCAGTCACAAATTCTGTCTCTCCGTTTTCCACCGTTCAAAACATTTTCTAAGCATTACACGTCTTCTTACCCCCAATGCCGTATTTTGTCCGACTGTTTGTCCTCGTTCACCGTCCTAGATCACACTCTGTCATTTAGCTTGTTTTGTTTGCTCTTGTCCTTAATTCTACGCTAGAAATCTTTTTTTTGCGGGCACCGCCAATTGGGGAGCATTCAGTCTTACCGTTAAAGGTGCGAAACTGAAAAGTACCATTGGCTGATAACTGATGAGGAATGATGGACTTTCTGTTTGTCTCCAGTTTGTTTTTACATTCAGTATACGCTATTTCGTTTATTTATACACTTTTCATATATATATATATATATATATATATATATATATATATATATATATATATATATATATATATATATCTGTGATCAAAAATAAATACAAAAAAAGGGTTTTGTATGATCGTGTATAGAGGAATATATTATTTTACTTGAAAGAGTTCCAACTCTGTCTGTTTTTTTAATGTCTTATTTATATTCTTGTAAAATTAATGTGGGATATAGAATATGGAATATATAATATATAATATAAAAATGGATGGTACAATGAAATGAAGTATTGAATGTCTTATTGAATATATGAAATATTGAGTGTTCAATATAAAGAATTAAATATATAAAGGTGTATACGTATTTTCATACCTTCTGGTATCCATCATGGCCTACGTCTGACAGACCGTAACAGGCTGTAACAGACTGTAACAGACTAGCTGGTTTTGACAGAACTCTTTTAAATAAAATAATATATATATACATACATATATATATATATATATATATATATATATATATATATATATATATATATATATATATATATATATATATATATATATATATACATATATACATATATATATATATATATATATATATATATATATATATATATATATATATATATATATATATATATATATATATATATATATATATAAATGAGTCGCCATGATTGATCGCTAAATCCACAAGTTTTTTTTATTTCTCTCTCAGTTTATTTCCTCTTATACCTTTCTGTTGAACTAACACACCTGCTTGTTATTCATACACCTGTCTTCATCTTTTGTTTTTCTGTAAATTTCAACTAAGGAGTGGCTGTGTGGTAAGTAGCTTGCTTACCAACCACATGGTTCCGGGTTGAGTCCCACTGCGTGGCACCTTGGGCAAGTGTCTTCTACTATAGCCTCGGGCCGACCAAAGCCTTGTGAGTGGATTTGGTAGACGGAAACTGAAAGAAGCTCGTCGTATATATGTATATATATATATATATGTATGTGTGTTTGTGTGTTTGTGTGTCTGTGTTTGTCCCCCCACCATCGCTTGACAACTGATGGTGGTGTGCTTACGTCCCCGTAACTTAGCGGTTCGGCAAAGAGAGACCGATAGAATAAGTACTAGGCTTACAAAGAATAAGTCTTGGAGTCGATTAGCTCGACAAAAGGCGGTGCTCCAGCATGGCCACAGTCAAATGACTGAAACAAGTAAAAGAGTAATATATATACATATTCAAGTACACATATACTCTCACACATATAAGTATAAGTGAATATAAATGTGTGTGTATATATATATATACATATATATATATATATATATATATATATATATATATATATATATACATGCATACATACATACATATATACGTACATGGAGTGACTATGTTGTAAGTAGCTTGCTTACCAAGCACATGGTTCCAGGTTCAGTCCCACTGCGTGGTATCTTCAGCAAATGTCTTCTATTATAGCTTCGAGCCGACCAAAGCCTAAAAGAAGCCTGTCATATATATTTTTTTGCTACCCTGAGATTTATTAATAATGATATAATGATTATTTGGCTAATTTCTGAAAGAAAATCGGCATTTTTTTGTATATGCTGCCGATAAGAAAACCGCACATGCCCGGTAGATATGAAAAATTATAACATATAAGCACGAGGCATGTTCTCTGTATTGCCTCGTGTTTATATTTTAACCTTGGCTTTCCTGCTGACGATAGCTGGCCTAGCAAATTATTTTATTTTGCTGAAAATAGCTTGAAACCATTGGTTCAAGAAATAGATGGTAAATGTTTTTATTTTTCATTCCCTTTCGAAATTATCCCTAATTGTAGTTTGGAGTTTGACTGCTCCTTGTAGCGGGTTAGATGTCCTATTATGGACATCTCTCCCATGTTTTTAAATGTACACTGTATGTATTTATATATATATATATATATATATATATATATATTCACATATATATCCTTTCACGCTTATTCGTTCATTCCACTCTTCGTTCTTTCGTTCCCCATCTCTCACATTTCCTTGCCTTCTCTTCTTGCCCACTTTCCCTCCACTTTTCACTTCATTGTGTCCCTTTCATTTTTTTCTTGCCCCTCCTTAATTCTTCTGTCCCTCTGCCTCTACCTCTCTCTCTCTCTCTTCTCTTCCCACGTGACTGGCGTTCGGCCAAGTCTGATCGTTCTTTCTTGGTCTGGCCGTTGTCCGTGCAACATCGATATTCCATCCTGTGCCTGTGAAATCTTGTATCCCTGCCGTAAGGCTTTATTTCCACACACACCAGCTTAATTTAATTCGTCATTAGTCGAACGACACCTGTTGTTATGTCCTGTTATTATTTTTATTGTATTTGTGTAACATTGTCCGTTTTTTCCAGTATTCATATATATATATATGATTAGCTAGTGGTTAGTGGTTAGGCATGGCTTAGTGGTTAGGGTGTTGCACTCAATACTGCAAGATCAGGGGTTCGATTCCCAGACCAGGTGTTGTTTTGTGTTGTGTTCTTGAGCAAAGCACTTCATTTCACGTTGCTCTACAATCATTTCGACATCTGACATGTGGTACCCGTTGCACCTGTACAGGTAATGTCGTTCTTCCACGGAATCTAATGCTCTTAGCTTATGTTTTTCTTGGGGCTGGCCAGATTGGAGCAATATCGAGTATAACCAGCCGAAATCGCGAAGATAATCTGGTACTCGACTGAAGAAAGAAAACTTCGAATGACCCGTCCTTCTTTTCTTTGTGTCGTCTATCCCGTTGTTTTTTTGTCCGTTTCTTGTATCACCTAATTGTCTGGATGTTTTGCGTTCTTGTCCCATTTTGTATTTTATATATATATATATATGTGTGTGTGTGTGTACGTGTGTGTGTATGTATATATGTATGTATGTATGTATGTATGTATGTATGTATGTATGCATGTATGCATGTATTTCTCATGCTGGATATGACAGACGATGAAAGTTTTGTTGACAGAAGCAATAAGTATTATACATGTAACAGCTTGGTCGTTTAAAATCTAATCTAACTGGGCTACCTGAAGCAGTTGCCATTTAGCTCCGAGACAGACATATCCAAGCAGGTACATCTTTTATCTTTTAATTGTTTCAGGTATTAGATTGCGGTCATACTGGGGCACCGCCTTGAAGAATTTTAGTCGGAAGAATCGAGCCCAGTACTTGGTTTTTTTTCAAAAAAGAAGAACCTGACACTTATTCTATCGGTCATTTTTGCCGACCCACTAGGTTACGGGGACGTAAATACACCAGCATTGGTTGTCAAGAAGTGGTGGTGCAAGTGAGAAACGCAGACACAAAGACACACATACATAGATATTCATATATATATATGAATGGCTTAGTGGTTAGGTTGTCAGGCATGGATTAGATATTCATATATACATAGGTATTCATATATATATATATGATTAGCTAGTGGTTAGTGGTTAGGCATGGCTTAGTGGTTAGGGTGTTGCACTCAATACTGCAAGATCAGGGGTTCGATTCCCAGACCAGGTGTTGTTTTGTGTTGTGTTCTTGAGCAAAGCACTTCATTTCACGTTGCTCTACAATCATTTCGACATCTGACATGTGGTACCCGTTGCACCTGTACAGGTAATGTCGATCTGATGGAGGGAGTGAGTTTATGTCTGCGCAAACATTTGATCACTATAAACAAATTATGTGTGGTCGTTCGGTTAGAAATTGTCGAATCCTCATACATCGTTTAACGACACGAGAGTCCATCATATCACACACGCGCGCGCACTTACACTCTCTCTCTCTCACACACACACACACACACACACACACACACACACACACACACACACACGCAAACATACACACACAAACAAACGCACACACACATTCATACATACATACAACGAGTTTCATTCGGTTTCCCTGTACCGAATCCACTCACAAGGTTTTGGTCGGCCCGAAGCTATAGTAGAAGACACTTACCCAAGATGCCATGCAGCATGCAGTGAAACTGAACCTGGAACCATGTGGCTAAGAAGCAAACACCTTAACACACAATCATGCTTGTGCCAATGATTAAATTAATTCCACTCATGATCCTATTTTATATTATGTCTAGGATTTTGCAGTATCTCTTTCTGCTTTGCAGGAAATGAGGTGTGATAACGAACATACTTTACTATTACTTCTTCAACTTAAAGGACCCTCGTCGGCCCAGACGCGGCACAGAAGATGAATCTAAAACAAAAAAGTCTTCTTTGTATCATTAAGGATGGTATTCTGCTGTAATGTCTGCATTCATTATTTCCCACTTATCACAATAGTAATCGATCTAGTAGCTTTTTATAATCTAACAAATTTATACGTACGAATGTAACTGATTAAGTAGAACAGATTGGTTAACAGTATTGTCATGACAACGAGAGATAATCGCCTTTGTCACATGAGGCAATGGATAGTAAAATTATATATATAATTTCCAGGATTCAGGAGAATCAGGCACTTAAATAGTAAAGCCCCAAGATCAGGTCGGTGAGAGCGTTGTCGTGTACAAAGAATATTTAAAAATAAATACGTACTTACTAAAGTAAACATGGATTTGTACTCCGGTTGTGCATACGTTCACAAATGGTTGACGGAATCCACAACGAGTCGTCAAGGTCACACATGGGTACACTCACTACACCTATTGCACCACGCTCTATAAACTCTAGATCCAGACGAATCGCAGGTTCCGATTTAGGTAAAGGATAAACAAATAACAACATGTGGATTATGGTTCACTACAGCTGTATCAGACGTGTTTTTACTGATGAACAGAAGTGTTATATCATGCAAAAAAAAAATATATATATATACCGTTTTCATCAGGTGACTACAGGTAAGAATTAAACATTTTGAACAGCTCAAGAACAAGTATATAATGCCGTTTGACTCTAACCAAATTCGGATACATATATATATATGAGAAGTATTGGTATCTAGAAGAATCAAAGTGTGGCAGGTAACGCTAAGTAAATGCTATGGACAGACCGTAGTTAAACTATTCGTTCGATAGTGATACGAGTGAGGAGTCTAATGTGAGTCGTGTATTAACATACATATATATATATTAGACAAAATGAGATAAAAAATCCAAGGCTGTGAGGAGTTTTCAGTATATTCATAAGGAAAAAGATATAGATATAGTCTTACAGCTGTTTCTGGGATATTATGGATATCCATAAAAACCCAGAAAAAGCTGTAAAACTATATCTATATCTTTTTCCTTATGAATGTCCTGAAAACTCCTCACAGCCTTGGCTTTGTCATCTCATTTTGTCTAATATATAACCAAGGAGATCGATCCTTAAGGAGTCTACTTTAGACCTTTGGGGAGAAATCTCTTGCTATACTGGTAGCGATTACATGCTTTTCTCATCAACACATTGTGGAGATATCATCAAATGAACAAATATATATATAGTACAAATTTTCAGAAAACAAAAGACGAAGACAGGTGAAGGAACAACAAGCAGGTGTATTGGTTTAACGCTCGGAAAGAATGGAAAAGTCTTTGACGTTTCGAGCCTACGCTCTTCGACAGAAAGAATTCAGAGGTAGAAAAAGAAACGGAGAGAACGAAAAAAAATGGAGAGAGAAAAAATATATATACATGCATATATTATATGCATACACTCACACACACACACACGCACACACGCGCACATACATACATACATACATATATACATACATACAAACATACATATATACATATAATTTAGACATTATTGAATAGACAGTGTCTCCCATTGCATAATTAGTTCTTAGAAATGCCCCCTATGCACCGCAGAAAAATCGAACGTAATTATACAACAAATATATATGGTCAACAGAAGAAATGAGATAATATGACATTGAAGACACCACAATACATTCGATTTCTAAATGTAACTATTCTTAGTTTCAAACATCCGATGATGTTATTCGCAATGATTTTGCAGTGGAAATACGACAATGTTTGCCAACCGAATGGAACAATAAATGAAAGTAACGATAAATTTAACCTATGGAAATCAATGACGACTTATAGATACCAGATAGAAAGTATGTACAGATAGCATACAGAAGAGAAAGAACAAGATAATAAAGATTTTAGCGACACCAGATACTTATATTAGTGAAGTAGCAGCAGAATAACATCTTCGCTTATCAGAATAAATTAATGGATAAATTAGTAATTATAGTGAACAGGTTGCAATGACAATTGTCTAAATTGGCCATGAAACAGAAAAGGAGAATACATAACAACATTAGCGAATCATGAAATGGACAAGAATCAGGAAGCAGTGAATTTGGTCAACTAAAGCTTATATGATATGAAGTGAAAATATATATAATAATAACCTGTTGTGTAATAATGAAAATGTGATAAATGAAAACCGAAACGGGACGATACAAGCAATAAAGTAATCCCACGCAACAGAATGGATCAACTCAAGTATAAATATAAAGATATCTCTGAAAATCGCAGTGGCGTGAACCCCGACTCTCATGAAAATGGATTCAATTTAAATAAAAAAAA
>NC_142935.1:90098495-90103495 GCF_046866305.1 Octopus bimaculoides
AAATCGCCTGACATGATAGATGGAACACTGTATTGTTATGGCTTTTCTTACATGCACTCTATTCTAAGAACACGTACGCACGCACACATACACCCACACACACACACTCAAACATACTTAAATGTTCAAATACAGGCACACATAAGCAAACACACACACAACACACACACACACACACACCCACACATATATATATATATATATATATATATATATATATATATATACCGGAGTATATAAAGTATATATATATATATAAATATGCGTGTGTATATGTGTGCGTGCGTGCATGCGTATATTACCAACAAATGCGAACACATTAATATAAACCATACAAAGACACATACAAACTCATGCACGCACACGGAAACAAATACACGCATATACACAAAAACATACATATATAGACCCTATCACACACATGCACACGCACACGCACAAACACAGACACAGCCAAATGACTCAGACACAAAGTAGACACAAATGATCACACCTTGAATTATATTTTCTCTCACGCATCGTCGTCGTCGTCATGTATAGTATACCTGCAACGCATTGATGACAACAAAAGTCTCCCTGAAAAAGCGCGACTTCTGCAGATGCCTTGCCAATCTTGTCCAACCAGCTCTTGATATCGTCCATCCATTGCGTCATTTGCCTACCTCTTTGATCTACTGTTTTCCACTCTTTCTTTCATGATAATGTTTGCCAGACCTCTGCTTCTTCGAATACGACCATTATAGAGGAGCTTTTGTTTTTTTTTTTTCACAATGTTCAGGAGCTGTCGTCTTTTACCTACTTGTTGTAACACCCATTTATTTGTCCGATGATCCTTGTAGGAGACGCGCAACATTCTCCTATACACTCACATTTGAAGCACACTGATTATGTTCTCTTTAAATTTGTTCAGAGTCCATGCTTCGCAATCATAAATACTTATTGGCCAAATGAATGCTTGCTTTTAACTTAACTGGGACACTTTTGCTAGTCCAGATGTTATTAACTCTAGAAGTACCAATAATTTCTTACTTCTTACAAAGACCATAGCTGTCATTTTTGACCGGCATTAAAAATCTTTATTTAATACAATTTATTTTAGATATCAGCTAATGCAGTGAATAAAGGATTTGAAAATACAGTCTTTCGGCATTTATTGACAAAAGTTTACGTACAAAAGAGAAAAAAGAGATTACATATACGCATATATATGAAATGATGCTCATGATTTCGCATTCAATACAGTCGTAAAATCAAAAAGTTAAAAGTAAAAGCGGTTATTTATGACAGCTCGTTACGTTTAGTGTTAAACTTTTCCATGAATGTTCTTGCCATGGTTAACCGTGTCCTAATTGTTTTCTTACATAGAGCTTCATTAGAGATTTGGTCTCCAAGATACTTGTACAATTCAACCGGTTCGAGCATCACGCTTCCCAGTTTGATGTTAATATTTACTTTCTCTAAAGGCAACGAGTTGGCAGAATTGCTAGCACGCTGGGCAAAATGCTTAGCAATATTTCGTCCATCTTTACTTTCTGAGTTCAAATTCTGCCGAGGTCGACTTAGCCTTTCATCCTTTCGGAGTCGATGAAGTAAATACCAGTTGAACACTGGGGTCGATTTAATCGACTCATCCCCTTTTCTGAAATCACTGGCCTTGTGCTAAAATATGAATTCAATATTTGATTTCTCCTTTCCTGCTGCCATGACTTTTGTTTTCTCATGCGCACACAGTACAATACACAAAACTCGGGCGCGCGCGCGTGTGTGTAACATAAATAGAAAAGTGGATAAATACGCAGATAGGCAGTCAGATATAAACAGACAGTTTGACAGGCATACAGACAGACAGATAGAGAGAGAGAGAGAAAGGGAGAGAGAGAAAGAGAGAGAGATAAGGACATAAACAAAATCGAAAAGCACAACCGATGTGTGAAATTGATGGTGACGTAATCAAATATGTTGATGATGTATGTAATATATATACATACATGCGTGTGTGTGTGTGTGTGTGTGAGAGAGAGAGAGAGAGAGAGAGAGAGAGAGAGAGGAAGGTAAACTAAACAAGCCGGCAAATAGACAAAATTGTTAGATCCTTTTCTACTCAAGGCATAGGGCCCAAAATTTATGGGGTGGGAACCAGTCGACTAGTTCGACCCAGTAAGCAACTGGTACTTAATCTATCGACTCCGAAAGGATGAAAGGCAAAGTCGACCTCGGCGGAATTTGAACTCAGAATGTAAGACAGACGAAATACTGCTAAGCATTTCGCCCGGCGTGCTAACGTTTCTGCCAGCTCGCCGCCTTATGAAATTGTTAGACCCATCGGACGACACGCCTTGTGATGGTTTTACTGGCTTCTTGCATTTTAACTTGAAATCCCGCTATGGCGTACATGGAGCATAGTCTTAACTCGTTACCCAGTGCCCAGTTAAACGCAACCACCTGGTCCTTGCGCAGGTTTTAGCGGTCTTCTTGCAAGTCTTTGAGTAAGGTTTGAGACTCGCACTCCCTCCCACCTCTATCGGAGAACTTATAAAGGATTATAGGCATTTTCCTCTATTGAGAGTGAACGATAAAAAAAAAAAAAAATCTGAATGCAAGAATCTAAGCGAACGAAATGCCGCCAAATCACTATATGATGAAGGTGTTGTTGCACCATATCGGGAGAGATATGGTGCTTGTTTCTTCTATGTAAAATGGAGATTGAATTTTCATTGCTAAATGTAATTAACTTAGGTTCGGCAGTGTTGATTAACCTACATTTAGAGTCATTAGAAAATTTAACAATGCGATCTTTTAAATGTAATGTAGAATGTCCGCGAGCTTAAATATTCTACACAGGTACCTTATTGAAACATTCCGTAAAGTATTCTCCCTTGCTCATTAAATGCACACACACACACACACACGTGTGTGTGTGTGTAAGTGTATATATATATATATATATATATATATATATATATATATATGGTCATATATATATATATATATGGTCATATATATATATATATATATATATATATATATATATATATATATATATATATATATATATATATATATATATATATATATATATATATATATATATATATATATATATATATATATATATATATATATATATATATATATATATATATATATATATATATATATATATATATATATATATATATATATATATATATATATATATATATATATATATATATATATATATATATATATATATATATATATATATATATAGTGCAGGCACAATGGCCCAGTGGTTAGGGCAACGGACTCGTGGTCATAGGATCGCGGTTTCGAATCCCAGACCGGGCGCTGTGAGTGTTTATTGAGCGAAAACACCTGAAGTTCCACGAGGCTCCGGCAGGGGATGGTGGTGAACCCTGCTGTACTCTTTCACCACAACTTTCTCTCACTCTTACTTCCTGTTTCTGTTGTGCCTGTAATTCAAAGGGCCAGCCTTGTCACACTGTCTGAATATCCCCGAGAACTACGATAAGGGTACACGTGTCTGTGGAGTGCTCACCCACTTGCACGTTAATTTTACGAGCAGGCTGTTCCGTTGATCGGATCAACTGGAACCCTCGACGTCGTAAGCGACGGAGTGCCAACAACAAATATATATATATATATATATATATATATATATATATATATATATATGTGTGTGTGTGTGTGTGTGTGTAGGTGTGTGCGTATATATATGCGTGCATATATACACATTGTTGAATGGCCGTTGATTCCCTTGAATTCGTCTGCAAGCTGTCCAAATTTCTCGCAATTCAAGTTTAGTAGAGTTGCTGATTTAGGGACTAACGACCGGATTATGTAGTGGGTGTATTAGGTTACTTACTCGTAGCTAGTCTCTGGTAATCAGCTGTCTAACCTGAAATACGTGCAAGGATTCTCGCACACGTACATACATGTATATCTATCTATCTATCTATATATTATTCATTAAAATACTGAGATGCCTATAATAGGACATCTAACCCGCTAGAAAGAGCAGCAAAAAACTCTATACCACAAAAATAGGGATAATTTCGAAAGAGAATGAAAAATAAAAACTTTTACCAGTCTATACTCTGTACCATGGTTTCAAGTTATTTAGCAAGATTTTTGTGGTATAGAGTTTTTTGCTGCTCTTTCTAGCGGGTTAGATGTCCTATTATAGGCATCTCTGTATTTTAATGAATAATATATATATAGTCTGCTGACTAATTTTTATTCTCGCTGGACCACTGGTGGTAAATTAAATTTCTAAAATTTTTTTGCTGCCCTATGATTTATTAATGATAATATCTATATATATATGTGTGCATATATATATATATATATATATATATATATATATATATATATATATATATATATATATATATATATATATATATATATATATATATATATATATATGTATATATATATATATATATATATGCATATATATATATATATATATATATATATATATATATATATATATATATATATATATATATATATATATATATATATATATATATATATATATATATATATATATATATATATATATATATATATATATATATATATATATATATATATATATATATATATATATATATATATATATATATATAGGCGCAGGAGTGGCTGTGTGGTAAGTGGCTTGTTTACCAACCACATGGTCCCGGGTTCAGTCCCACTGCGTGGCACCTTGGGTGACTTCTACTATAACCTCGGGCCGACCAAAGCCTTGTGAGTAGATTTGGTAGACGGAAACTGAAAGAAGCCCGTCGTATATATATATATATATATATATATATATATATATATATACATAATTAAGGGATCAGCAACAGTTGCTTCACCACATACCGAAAATGGTGTTTACATACCGAAGGCCTTGGTAAAAATTATTAATTATTAATTTATTAATCTATATATATAAAAATGAGAATGTGTGTCTGTCTGTCTGTCTGTCTGTGTGAATCCCTAAA
>NC_142935.1:90115995-90120995 GCF_046866305.1 Octopus bimaculoides
CACTTGCACGTTAACTTCACGAGCAGGCTGTTCCGTCGATCGAATCAATTGGAACCTTTGTCGTTGTAACCGACGAAGTACTAGTATATGTGTGTAGATAGATAGATAGACAGACAGATAGATAGATAGATAGATAGATAGATAGATAGATAGATAGATAGATAGATAGATAGACAGACAGATAGATAGATAGATAGATAGATAGATAGATAGATAGATAGATAGATAGACAGACAGATAGATAGATATGAATGATGTAGCATAATGTATAAATATGCACGTGT
This sequence comes from Octopus bimaculoides, assembly GCF_046866305.1. Lineage (NCBI taxonomy): Eukaryota > Metazoa > Mollusca > Cephalopoda > Octopoda > Octopodidae > Octopus > Octopus bimaculoides. Next base: position 90,116,280 of record NC_142935.1, read on the forward strand.
GTTTGCGAGTATTTGTATTCGCAAGTGATATAGTTATTTATGAGACAGGCCTCACTGAATACTATAATACAGTAAACATGTCAATTTTACCATATGGCATGTTTAAATGACAGTGAATGCACGCATGTATGTACGTGTGTGTGTGTGTGTGTGTGTGTGTGTGTGTGTGTGTGTGTGTGTGTGTGTGTGTGTGTGTGTGTGCGTGCGTGCGCGCGCGCATATGCTTGAACGTATGTATGTGTATGTAAATGATGATAATAATAATAATGATGATGATGATGATGATGATGATGATGATGATGATGATGATGATGATGATGATGATGATGATGGTGGTGATGATGATGATGATGATGATGATGATGATGATAATAATAATAATAATAATAATAATAATAATAATAATAATAATAATAATAATAATAATAATTTAGCCGAAACTCAAGTCGGATCAGAGGAAATATTAACAATAACAAATAGTAAAAAAATGAAAATAATAGTATCAGTGATAATAATAATAATAATAATAATAATAATAATAATAATAATGAAAGGAATCGTTTGGGATCTCCCTATGCTCTGATTGATGATATATCTAGTGATGGTGTCAGTAAAATCACTGGCAATTACGCAACCTGACAATCGCTACCTCATATGAGTGACAATGAATAAACAAAATATTATACATAACGATGGTAATGAAACGGAAGAACTTGATAGGGACAGTGTTGCACCCGGCAGGCTCAGAGATACTGGTCCGACTCTAGCCTGTCGTTATCCAGTAAGGGACCAACACACACGGCGTAGATGATCAACGGAGAGAAAGAGGATTATTTCAACTCAGGGAACAGAGATTATGTGATCAAGCTAGAGCAATAAGAAAAAAAATCGTTGGTTCACAGAAGTAGAGATCGAAGCTATCAAAAGACAGGTATTGGAAAATAGTAGCAGAGGAAACGATGAAAATACAGTTCCTACTGATAAAAGTAATCTCATAGCAGAAAACAGAGGTGAAATCTCTAATAAACCACAAGGAAGGAACCGTGATAGCTTGCTCGATTAGGGACATATAGATGGTTTGGAAGAAGACAATGAAACTAATGGTAACATGACAGCTGAGCAAAAGACAATCTACGACAGAATACAGGCAAAGCTACAGGAGAACGATAGTGACGTTATTCGCTCCCTTAAAAAGGTTGATCGGTGGAAATTCAACCAGGGAACAAAAAATGTGAATGAAATTCTGAAATACATCAGAACAAACAACATCACAGAAACAAATAATTTGATCAAAGAAGAAAGTATTGTTGTAGCAGAAAATGTGAGTGTTGATGTCAAGAAAAAGAAATATAATGGGAGTGACAAAAAGAAAAGATCCAAGGTGGAAAAGAAGAATGCAAGCGGGGTTAGACATGCTCTCGAAGGAAATCTCTGTGTTAGACCAAATAGAGAAAGGGGAGCTTAAAAGCGAACAAGAATACAGGGTGCTGAAAAGGAAGTATAATATTGAAAGAAAGGGCCTGAAATGGCAACGGAGGAACTGAAACAGCACCTCGTTGCAAAGAAAGCAAAGATGGTGAGATACGACCAAAGAATGAAGGAATACCAGCAGAATATGTTATTCAGAATAGATCAGAATAGATTCTATAAAGAAATAAATGGAGAGTGTACAGATGAAAAGTTGATACCAGATAACATTGAAAGTCAAAGGTTTGGGAGTGAGATCTGGAGCAAAGACAAGTAGCACAAGAAGGATGCGGAATGGTTGCAAGAACTGAAACAAACAGTAGTCTGTCCAAAACAGGCAGAACTAGTCATTTCAGTAGAGGAAGTGAAGGAAATCAGCAAAGAAAAAAAAAAAAAAATTAGCAACTGAAAGACCCCGAAACCAGATGGAGTTCAAGGCTACTTGATCAAAAGATTTGGTGAATATCATGCACAAATAGCTGCACAACTCAACACCTTGTTAAATGCCGACCTAGTAACAACAGAGCGGTTGACAATGGGTAGGACAGTGCTGTGCTTGAAAAACATCGAAAAAGGCAATACGGTAGACAATTACAGGCCGATATCCTACTTGCCACTTATGTGGAAATTATTGACTGGAATAGTCGCAGAGTCAATGTACGGGCATCTGGGAAAAAATGGAGACCTGTTACATGAACAGAAGAGTTGCAAGCATAAATGCAGAGGTACCAAGGATCAACTCCTGGTAGACAAAACTGTACTTAGAGACTGCAAGAGGAGGAAAACTAACTTAGCCATGTCATGGATCGATTATCGTAAGGCGTACGATATGATCCCACATTCTTGGATAATGGAATGTATGAACCCATTTGGTTCATCGAATGTTGAACGACTGCTTGGAAAAATATGGCGAAGTGGAGGACGGAACTGACAACATATGGAAGAAGTTTAGGGACAATAAAACTCAGCAGGGGCATCTTCCAAGGGGACTGCCTGCCCCACTGGTCTTTGTACTGTGCATGATACCACTAACACTGATTCTAAGTAAAGCAAAGGCTGTGTATGTATTCAAAAGCCTCCAACAGAAAGTCAACCAGAAAGTCCTGGGGTCGATTGCTCGACTAAAGGCGGTGCTCCAGCATGGCCACAGTCAAATGACTGAAACAAGTAAAAGAGTATACACACACACGCACACACACACATAAACATAATACATACATACATACATGCATGCATATATATATATGTAGTGAAACTACCTATCGCCATTAGATACAAACTACTATCGCCATTACATACAATCTTCTCATTTAAATATAAATAAATGCGAGCGTAGTAGAGAACCCATTCCTTGTCCATCACGTGACTGATCATTATTCGAATCGGCAACTTCTTCGAACCTTTCCCGCCAGAACGCAAACTGACCAATCACGGCCCCTAATAAGGTCACGTGATAGAGTAAAATTCTAAAGGCATTTGGAGCCCTCTTAACGCTATATATAGATCAACTCATACCCAATAATTTGTCTCGGTCCAGTTTCTCTTTGAGAACTGTTCCGTGTACCACACGACAGCAGCAGCAGCCACGATGACCTCCGCCGTCGCCACATCAGCAACAAGAGTCTACTACTACTATCCAGCATCATCATCATGACCAACACGATTAATACCAAACAGCCTCTACACTACCAGCGTCAACACGAATTACTATGTACACCAAACCAAACCAAACCTCCGCGGCACATCTCTCTCTTCGATTCTGTTAGGTGACTCAGCTTCACCACGGTAAATAAACAGACAAGAGTTCTTAAACAGACAAGAAATTCTCAGCCAGCGATGAACATCTGTATAACAAGAATCACGGCCCTGGCATCGAAGCCAAAATACAACTAGTGATAAGCTCTGCCACACTCAGCCAACTCACTTTCACATACAGAACTTTTTCTATAGTGTACTAACGATCTGGTATAATTGCTCACGTGTTATTGACTCTCTTTCTATCTGCTGTAAACACTCATACACACATGTATCACTCACATACACACTTTTCTTTGTATGACGGCCTGTCTTTGATTATGTTCTTATATGTCGCATTCACACTCTCACACAGACATACATCTTTAACGCTACAATAAATATATCTGTTATACATCTAATACGGTTGTGGTCTTTCATTACTGGTCATCTATGTTATCGTCGCATAACATATCATCTATATCATCATTTGATATATCTATTGTATGTTCGACCGTGTGACGCGTTTAAATAAAAGGAGTCCTTTGTTTTTCCATTCGTCACCATTTCTCCCTTTTTGAGTTCGCACGGTCGTCCCTTACATATATATATATATATAAATACATACATACATACATACATACATACATGCATATATGTATATAGCAGGTCTGTGTACAAGGGCAGCATGATTAAGGGCAAGTGACCTTTATTACAGCTTCGGGCCGATAAATGCCTTATGAGTAAATTTACTACATGAAAACTCCGTGGAAGCCTATCATGTGTGTGTATGTGTATCTATGTGCGTGTGTTTCCTTTCACCAAGCTAATACATTTCTTGTGCACGTCCTCATGTTGCCCGTTTTTATTCGTTTATTTGAATTGTTTGTTTAGTGAAGGCGCGTGGCTTAGTGGTTAGGGGGCATTCGACTCACGATTGTAAGGTCGTGAGTTCAATTCCCGGCGACGCGTTGTGTCCTTGAGCAAGACACTTTATTTCACGTTGCACCAGTCCACTCAGCTGACAAAAATGAGTAGTGCCTGTATTTCAAAGGGCCAGCCTTGTCATACTCTGTGTCACGCTGAATCTCCCTGAGAATTACGTTAAGGGTACACGTGTCTGTGGAGTGCTCAGCCACTTACACGTTAATTTCACGAGCAGGCTGTTCTGTTGATCGGATCAGCTGGGACCCCGTCGTCGTAACCGACGGAGTTCTCCTGTTTGTTTGTTTATTTGAATGGATTATACACACACACATATAAGAGAGGGAGAGAGAGAGAGAGATGCATACACATACATATCTACAGATTTAAAGCTTTGTAAATAACTTATGGGCTGAGATAATGAAAGATGTATGGAAGCATCCTCAACCAATAGAATTTTTTTTTTTTTTTTTTTTGACTGGATAAAAAAAAAGAAAATACTCAGACTTTCCCCTCAGTATGCAGATGAATTTTGTGATAACATGTTTTAATTTCTTGAAATTATTTCCCCTTTTCTTTCCCTTCTCCAAC